>NC_069080.1:60899999-61130620 GCF_025698485.1 Gossypium arboreum
TTTAACAACTCTATCCACCTTCGCTGTCAAAGATTCAGCTCCTTTTAAGTTAACAAGTACTTAAGTCTCTTGTGATCCGTATAAATAATGCATCTCTCCCCATCAAGTAGTGCCTCCATATTTTAAGCACAAAAATCACTACTGTCAACTCCAAGTCATGCGTAGGGTAGTTTACCTCGTGAGGCTTAAGCTGTCGTGAAGCATAAGCGACCACTTTACCCTCTTGCATCAACACGTAGCCCAAACCTACATGTGACGCATCACTGTACACAGTGAAATCCTTACTAGATTCTGGCAGAATCAACACTAGCGCTTCTGTTAAAACCTTCTTCAGCTTCTCAAAAGCCTATTGCTGCTTATTCGTCCAAACAAATGGTGCTCCCTTCCTTATAAGTTTCATTAACAGTGCTGCCAACACAGAAAATCCTTCCACAAATCTCCAATAATAACTTGCCAACCCTAGAAAACTTTGAATTTCTGTTACTGACCTCGGTGGCTTCCATTCCAGAATTGCCTCAATATTTCGAGGGTCCACCTTGATTCCCTCAGCAAACACAACATGCCCCAAGAAAGTGACTTCCTTAAGCCAAAACTCGCACTTACTAAACTTTGCATAAAGTTACTTTTCCCTTAGCACTTGCAGCACAATACGAAGATGCTCGTCATGCTTCTCTTCCATTTCCGAATACATCAAGATATCATTGATAAATACGACCACAAACCGATCCAAGTACGGCTGAAACACCCGATTCATTAAATCTATGAATGCTGCCGGTGCATTAGTCAAACCAAAGGGCATAACCAGAAACTCGTAATGACCATATCTAGTTTTGAATGTCGTCTTGTAAATATCCACTTCTTTGACTCTCAACTGATAATATCCTGATCGAAGGTCGATCTTATAAAATACCGAGGCTCCTCTTAGTTGGTCGAACAGATCGTCGATTCTTGGTAACGGATACTTGTTCTTGATCGTCAGTTTATTCAACTGTCGATAGTCAATACACATTCGCATGGTCCCATCTTTCTTCTTTACGAACAACACTGGTGCGCCCTATGGGGAAACACTTGGTCTTATAAACCCTGTATCCAACAGTTCCTGAATCTGTGCTTTCAATTCTACCAGCTCCTTTGCTGCCATCCTATAAGGCGTAATGGACACAGGAGCTGTTCCAGGTAACAAGTCGATTCCGAACTCGACTTCTCTATTTGGATGTAATCCAGGAAGTTCCTCCAGAAATACATCTTGAAATTCTTTAATGGTCCCAACTGACTCCACAGTTATCCCCTCAGGTTCAACTTGACTTACAAATGCCAAGTACGCCTCACAGCCTTTCTGAATCAACTTCTCAGCTCTTAAAGCCGAAACAACATTGGAAAAATAATTCCTTCGTTCCCCTATGACCATTATCTCCTCAACTTTGGCAGTTCTTAGTACCATTCTGTTAGCAGTACAATCCAACGTCGCCCTATGCTTAGCTAGCCAGTCCATTCCTAATATAAGATCAAAATCCCCACATGGCAGCTCCATCAAATCTCCTACAAATATCTTATCTTGTGTATCTAAAGGCACCGCCCTAAAGAGTTTATCTATCTTAACCGAGTGTCCTAAAGGGCTTATCACCAATACCACACTCACCGTCTCCTCGGGAAGCACACCCAAAGTCCCAAATACATCACAAGCAACATACGAGTGTGTGGAACCCACATCAATCAAAGTAGTGTAAGGCGTGCTATGAATGAATAACGTACCGGTTATAACATCAGGAGCATCACCCTCCTTACGACGTTGTGCAGCATAAACCAACGCCGACTTTCGAGCTTCAGCATGTCTAGCACCCCTGCCAGGTGCCCCACGTCCTCGTCTATTTCCATTGCCACCTCTACCTTGCCCACGACCTCTCTATGATTGTGGTCCTCCTCGCTGTGGTTGGACATCCCTTTGCTCCGCAGCTAGTTCTTGAGCTGCTTTCCGAGGAAATTCTCTGAACTTATGCTCCTTTGACCCACAACGAAAACATGCTCCAGTACTTTTCCAGCACTCCCCCATATGCACCCTACCACAGTCCCTGCAAGCCTGCGGTCTAAAAGTATTCACTGGAACTGCTCCAATCGGTTCGTCCATTCTAGCTCTTTTAACATACCTATTTGTAGCACTCGAGGGTCCAGAATCCCTCCTAAATCTGGGTCGATCCTTCTCACGATTTTGCCGTTCAGTTCTCTTTACTTCCTCGGCTAGCTTAGCCTTTTCTACCAACACAGCGAAATCACGCTCCCTCTCTGGAGCTATCAGTATCCTAAGCCCATCGCGGAGGCCATTCTTAAATCGAACACTGCGCTCATATTCAACAAGAACTATCATTGGGCGTATCAACTCGACCTTAAAATTCGCCTCATACTCCATAGCTTTTATTACCACGAGTCGATTCAAAAATTCCTTTCGACGGGCATCCACATAACTAGCTCCAATATACCTCCCCTTAAAAATAGTCTTGAACAATTCGCAGGTTACTAGTTCAATCGGGGTACTCTCCCTCACAATGATCCACCACCGGTATGCCTCGTCTCGTAGCAACGACACAACCCCCTTCAGCTTTTGCTCCACAGAGCAATCTAAATCGTCCATAATCCGTTCTATTACCTCTATCCAATATTCAGCCACATTTGGGGCTACTCCAGATACGCCCCTAAAAACTTCTGCTCCATTAGCCTAGAGTCGCTCCGAGATGGATCCCCTATTTACTGTCCCGGTGCTCGCTCCAGCAACCCTTTCCAAAACCCTTAACATTGCTTGGGACAACGCATCATCCCCCGCAGCTCGATCATAAGACCCAGTCTCAGTTGCCTGTGGCACAGATGCCTCCTCAGCTGGCCTATTCCCCGAGGATGAAGATTCCGCTTGCACCCTTTCGCGACCACGTCCGCGGCCTCATCCAGGAGTTCCTCTTGTACTCATATCAAATTATCTGATTATGAATTTTATGATATTAGTATAATGTTCAATTGTTTATTATGAGATGTCTTATGGAAATATAGCAGTTCAAGGATTGTTTTCGCAACGTCATAGCCTAGCTACTGTCTCATTCCTACCGTTTTACAGCTCTACCCTATCTAAAGTATCATAGTAGGGTCTCAGTTCTATTCATAGCATCATATCATTATCACGTAAAAGAGAGTATACTTACAGACTTGGTGCCGAGGATTCAGTGTGCCACTTCTTTCTCCAAAAATAAAAAAAACATGCATTTGGTCACAACAAGTAGAAATTTTAATTTTGACTTGACTTTTCAAAACCATTTCCAAAAATACCCCTCTTAGGCCTAAGTTTCGAAAAGATTTTCGGACCTAATCCACAGCCGAGTTGTTGCAACCTAGGCTCTGATACCACTAAACGTAACACCCCAAACCCGGCCCAGACGTTACGGCTGAATCTGACGTGCCACATTGAAGTTAAAAATCCACGTTTTGTTTTAGCACTTTAAAACCAACTTTTGTTAAGCTTAACCAAGTGAATGGAAGCTGGGCACTAGGTAGGAATCCGTAACAGAGGAGGTGAGCCATGAAGGCTGCTTAAGTACCAAGCTCTTCGATTGGATCCAATCCTAGACATGGCCACAACCATTACCACACTTTGGTATAACGGGTTGAAATCTCTTTGAGTAGATATCTTTGATAGATCGAATGATCGTGACGTTATGTTATTTTGAAAATAAGTATCGTTTTGAAATCGCATTCTAAGTCTAGCCCATCCAAATTATTATCAACCAGTTTAAAGTTATTAAAAATAAAATAACCCCAGAAAAGGAAAAAAAATAAAGTTAAAATGGCCTTATTACAACCCAAAAATAAATAATAAATAAGGTAGACTACAGAAAACCAATCACTTATTTCAAAAGCCCAGAAGCGATCACTGTGGCCACTCTGAATCCCCTCTGGCTCCAAGTCCCCAAATCAAGGCTCACCAACAAGGTTAAGGAAAGGGGTGAGTTTGGAAACTTAGTGTGCAACAAGCCCCTTTCAGAGCCCAAAACAATATCAGCCTGCTGGGCCTAAGCCCAAATTCAATCTCAATATATACTGGGCCGAAGCCTTTACATTATTCATGTCGCTGGGCCGAAGCCTTTTCATTATTCATATCACTGGGTTGAAGCCTTTACTGTAACAATATGGCCCATAGGCCCTTTTAAATAACACATGCAACATCAATGAACATATGCAAGCCCATTTGAAGAGACTACTCATCCCACCAACCGCTACTCTCCACCCGTACCAACCAAGCTCTCCATGTGGGAAATAACTCAACCCACCCAACCAAACTCTCCACTGGCAGCATAGCTAATTTATCATATAACTGGAGGCGTAACCTCCTTTAATAACTAGGGCAAAAGCCCTTTTTGATAAACTGGGGCAAAAGTCCTTTTCGGTAAACTGGGGCATAGCCCTTTTGCACTTCCTCCATCCATATAAACCCAACCCATGCATAAATGAATACATCATGTGCATATCATACATATCATGTGCATATCGTATCAAATCATATATATATCAAAATCTCATGCATCAAACTCATAATTAAACCTTAGGGGTAAAATGGTCATTTTTACCTAGGGACAAAACCGTCATTTTCATATTATAAGGGTAATTTTGTAATTTTACCAAATATTAGGGTTCTCCGTGTTCATTATCAGTTACTAACAATTTCATGTGTTTTGATAGCGATTCTAGCCCATTCTTAGCGAAACCGAGTTATTGGGCCAAAAACCCCTAATGGGCCCTACCTAGCCGGATTAGTCATCTAGGCCCATTTAGTCCAATTCCATAACGGTCTTAGCTGTATTAATGCACAAACTGACAAGATTCTAATTTCTACCAAACTTACCCAAATGGCTCAGAAGCCTATTGGGCCCGATTTCAACCCCTCGAGACCCAACTTACCATCGTGCCCCAAATCGTGCCCTTACCTGTTCCAATGATCCCGACCATCAAAATTAGTGAATCTAACTAACCTATGAGCGTTCGCATGCTCATGAGTCCTCGAAATGCTAGAATTTCGGCATTTTGGCTTTTCGGCAAATATCGAGTTAAGCTACGAAAGAGGGTTCGTTACACACCTGTTTTGTGACGTTCACTAGCAAAGTCTCCCATGCCAACCTAAAATTAACCATCACCATACTTAGTGTACAAATCATGCTTATCAAACCCAAAATCCACCTTACCATATTCGACCAAAGAACCCTCTAATGGCCATAGCTCACTTACCTTCACCGAGTCTAACGCTCGATCCAAGTTATCCAAATCGATACCCCAAGCCTTGCTGCTCCACCAAAGTTATCTACTCCACTATACAAACCATAAGAATCAAATGAAAAAGCCCAATAAGGCCTATATTTGAAATCGGCAACCTCCCTAAACTCTAGGGGGCTTTCGGCTTTTGTCAACAGTTACTACTGGATCGATTAGAGTACGAATACTTACCACCCTCTTCCTTTGTACCACTTAAAGTTAGACAAAAGAAGGAATTGGCCACCAAAAAGTGAAGAGAAAATAATGTTGCTGGTCAACAATGGAATCGGCACAACCAAGCTTCACGGGTTTCGGCTTTTGTGGCTTTTTCGGCAAAGGTGAAGATAAGAAAGGGAGTAGTAGATGAAGCGAAAAGGAATAATGGACTGGTTTCAAAAAGGAAAAGAGAGAAAGATGAATGGGAAGGGTGGCAGTTTCGGTTAGAGAAGAAAATAAAAAGAAAAGAATGGTTCTACGGTGTTCAAATAGAGGAAAATCGGCACAACTATAGCCTAATGCCGAATATACAACCCTCAAATTCCCCCTAGCCAGTTTCTCCTCCCTAATCCCCCCTATTCGGCCAAATCTAATCCCTCTTTCAAATCCTTAAAATCTCTCCCCTTATCAGTCCTTAATCCATGCTTTTGACTGATTCAAACTCTCTCCCACAGAGTTCCATTCGGCTACAACTCCTGCATGCTCAAAGCATAAAAATTAACATCACATTTGCCATCACAGGGAATTGAACCCAGGTCTTCCCCCAACCACTTACACGCCACCTTTTTTTCTCCATAGTGGCGTCACTTAGCCACTTTACCAGAGGCTCTTTTGTAATACATTTTACCCACAATTTTTAATCAGACCACCTATCCAAATCCCCTAACTTCTTAGTCCAAAATTCGAAAATACTACAGAGTTTTGGCCAACACATGGGCCTTCCATAAGCCCATTTACACCCTCCAATTATGAATTTCACAACCAAATACCAAATTTAAAAAAAAAACTTTACCAAAATCTTGAAAATCATGAAAAACCCGAAAATCAGGATATTACAACCACTGATACTAAAATGGGCTTAGGCCCAGACTGTTACTGCTACTAAAAGAGGGGTTAAGGCCCCTAACTGAAACTGAGGACTAAGGCCCAAATTGTGTTACGTTAATGTGACATCGCCAGATTTGGCCATAATGTCTAAGCCGGGTTTGGAGTGTTACATTTAGTGGTATTAGAGCCAGGTTGTAAAACTCGGCTGTTGGTTTTGGGCTTTTACAAAAATGTGGAAATTTTAACAGAATTGTTTCAAATGGTTTAAAATGGTTGATATAATTTGGAAATATTTTATTGAAGCAGTGGTACACTGAGTCTCCACATCGATCCTGTAAGTCTTTTGACTGTTTATACTGAAATGTTTTTACTGAGACTACTTAGGGTAGTAAAAACTATACTAAAACTCTCTAGTTAGAGTAAACTACAAACTGTAGCAAGACTGTAAACTGCGAAAACAAACTCTGAGATAATATTGTTCATAAGATGTCTGTAATAAATACTGGAACAATAAATTGACTGGCATAAAACTATTACTACAGACTAAGAGCATTTGATAATGAGCACCAGAGGTACTCGTGGAAGAGGCTGCGACAGAGGCCGTGGGAGTGCTCGGGCTAAGTCTTCGTCAGTTGGACACCATCCTAATGAGGAAGATAGAGAGGCGCCAGCTTCACCAGTGACAAGGACGGGGTCTCAAAATCAAGTGGTTGGGGATGACTCACTATCCCAAGCGATGTTGAGGATTCTGGAAACGGTCACTGTGTAATATCCCGAATTAGGGCCTAATTAGAATAGTGGTTTCGTGACCACAAATCTGAGATAGAAATAATTATTTTATAATTATTTTGAGGTTTATGATATGATTGCATGATTGTGTGAAAATTTCTTGACGAAATTCTATGCATAAAGTGCTTAAGTTAAAATTAGGGACTAAATCGAATAATTTGTAAAACTTGTATTCTAGAAGTTTTTAGTATGAAATTGCTTTGGAATATTAATGAGGATGTATTAAATAGCAATTTGATCAATTTCTAAAATTTTGGACAAAAATGGGCTTGTACATGAAAATTTTCAAAGAAAGGTATTAAGGGTATTTTGGTCATTTTCTAATTAAAATTAATTAAAAGGGAAATTAAGGCCAAAATGTGTTCATCTTCTTCTTACCTTGGCTGAACCTTACCTCTCTCCATAGCTAGGGTTTCTTCAACTTCCAAGCTTCATAGTAAGTGATTTCAAGCCCCGTTTTTAATGATTTTTATGTTTTTGGAATCCGGTAGCTCGATTTAGCTTATGCTAGTAATAGTTCAACCTAGGGTTCATATTTGGAAAAATACCCAAAGGTGAAATTTGTGTATTTTTGTGTTTCATGATATAATATGAGGTTTTAAATTATGCTAGACAACTTGTGCTACTCGGTTTTAAGTGAAAACGAGTAAAAGGGCTTAATCGATAAAAATACCTAATATTCATAAGTACATGTTAGAGTGTGAATTTGATGTTGCTATAGAAGGGAAAAATGATCAGCATGTCATAAAACATAAGAATATAGGATGAGGTTTAATTTACGAGCCTTGGGGCAAAAGTGTAAATATGTGAAAGTTTAGGGGCAAAATGGTAATTTTGCCAAAGTTCTTATTAGGGGCTGTTTTGATGAATGTATGTATTAAATGAATTAATTTGGTATTATAGATCAAGAGAAATAAGATTCAAGTTATGATCGAGGGAAAAACAAAGTTTACAAGGAATAGGCTCGATTGTTAAAGTTTTGTATCGAGGTAAGTTCATGTGTAAATAAAGTAACATAATTTTTATTTTAAGTGATTTAATGTTATTTATATGATATGATATTTATTACCATGAAATATTATGCTTTGTGAATTATTGTTTGGTAATATGCAATTTATATGAATAACTTGATAAGTATGAGATGCTAGCAAATATCGGTTTTTATATTTCGAAGAAGGCGATCAAAATGTGTAATTGAGAAGAATCCCATTTGAACCCTGGGAATAGATTAGGGTACGAGTGACATGTCACTAGGATGGTTGAGTTTTGAGCTTGTTGAGTTAAGTCCGAGTTCGTGAGATGTAACTAGGCATCCGAGCTCGTTGAGTTGAGTTCGAGTTCATTATGGATGCGAACGCCCGAGCTCGTTGAGTTGAGTCTGAGTTCATTTATGGGTGGGTTACATGGTATCTTGACTACATAGATTTCAAAATCTATTGAGCTTGTTTAGCTATGAGTATAGCACTTACGTGCACACTATCCGCGTATCCGAAATTATATTCCGATGTGTTCAATGGGAGAATCCTCAGAGAATAGTAAGAGTACTTAAAATGAAAGTGATTCGACGATGAATGTGTTGAAGAAGTGAAAATGGACAGGTATGAATTTAATCCTTGGTTGAGAATTTAGTAAGACAAATATTTTTGTAAGATAGTAAGTATTCTTATGATATGAGTGTCGTAATGATATTTATGTTGGATTGCATGATCATGTTACTTCTTATTTGCATGTGAACTTACTAAGCATTAATGCTTACTCCCTCCTTTTCATTTATTGTAGTTTTGACCAGCCGGCTTGAGAATCGGGATAGGTCGAAGGCTCATTCACACTATCCGAAGCCCTAAATTGGTAAAATGGCTTGTATATTTTGAGTGTGGCAAATATAGTACTATACTCACTTTGTGTAAATGATATTATGATATGGTTATGGTTTGGTAAGAAAGGGGTTTGTATATGATTAGCCATTTGAATGGCCAATCTAAATCATATTTGATGTCATGTATATTTAAAAGGCTATTTAGTCCATGAAAATCTATAGTAAAGTAAAATTTGCTATAAAACAGAATATTTCCGCAGCAATGACGTGAATTTGAAAAATCACTAAAAATAGTAGAAATGGAATTAAATGATGAATAAGTTATGGAATCGAAGCTTGATGAGTCTATTTTCATATTGATGAAATGAAATAGGTAAATGAGTTATATTTTATAAGATATTTAATTTTTTGTGAAACAGGGCCAGAGTAATTTGTAAATCCCCTGTTCTGACTATGGAAATTTACCAAAAATTCTAGAAAAAAATTCTAGGTAAATGAGTCTAGTTTCAAGGAAAATTTACGGATCTTAATTTCGAGTTTCGAAACTCGAGATATGAATTTTTTTAAGCTACTGTGTCGCAGATTGACAGTTTATTGCAAAAGTTGGAATAAATGATTTAAAATTATTTAAGTGATAAATTAAGTTTAGTAACACCTCAAGCTCAACTCTGGCGACGGTCTCGGGAGTGAGGGCATTACACGCTGGGCCTAGTGCTGG
Source organism: Gossypium arboreum (assembly GCF_025698485.1). Taxonomy (NCBI): domain Eukaryota; kingdom Viridiplantae; phylum Streptophyta; class Magnoliopsida; order Malvales; family Malvaceae; genus Gossypium; species Gossypium arboreum. Next base: position 60,909,650 of record NC_069080.1, read on the forward strand.
TACAGTCAGCCGTGGGTCGATTACAGAATGACTCAGGTCTAATGGGGCTGAGATATTCAGGGGTATTGCAGGAGTGGCCCCTATTGTGGCTGAATATTGGATCGAGGCCATAAAGAGGATCATGGATGACCTCGACTGCACCCCCGAACAGAAACTAAAGGGTGCAGTATCACTACTGAGAGATGAGACTTACCAGTGGTGGCTTACTGTCAAAGAGGGCACTCAAGCCGATCATTTGACTTGGGAGTTTTTCAAGACTAATTTCTAGGCTAAATATGCGGGTGCCAGCTATACAGAGCTGGCACCCCGTAGGAGTGAATTTTTAAATTTAACTCAGGAAGATAAGACAATGGCTGAATATGAAGCTGAATTTTTGCGACTTAGCCGTTATGCGCGGGGGATGGTGGGAACTGAATATTAGCATTGTGTTCATTTCAAAAATGGCCTCAAAGATATTCTACGGGTTTTAATAGCTCCATAGAGGGAGCAAGATTTTGCTACTTTGGTGGAAAAGGTTTTAATAGTGCCAGAACCGTGAAAAGGAAAGGGGTAGGAACAAGAGGGATTCAGAGCCCTCGAGTTCATTAATGAGGCCTAAGAAAAAGCCTGGAGTTGATGGGTCGATCAGAGTTGAGGCCCCTGTTGCTATTACTGGACCACAACCTTGTGCTAATTGTGGGAGGCGTCATCAAGGTGAGTGTTGGCGAAGGATTGCGGCATGTTTTAGGTGTGGATCTTTGGAGCACTGTATTAGAGTGGTTAGGCAAGGGTTGGAATGGTTTGGTCCGTGTCGTGAAGTGGAGGGCAGAGGTGCTATTTATACTGAGGCAAGGCAGCTATCACTGGTTTATGCTGCACGTCGCCGAGAGGATGGAGATACCCTAAATGTTGATATGGGTATGTTCTTTATCCATAATGTACCTTACTCTGCACAGATTGATGTTGGGCCTATGCATTCCTATATGACATGTACTGTACTTGAAACCTCAGGTTAAATGTGGTAGGTTTTGGAATTAGAGTGCGCAACGAGAGCGTATTAGTGTAGTCTGTGTTATGCGACTAATCTGATAGTTGGAAATTTCGGGGACGAAATTTCTTTTAAGGAGGGATGAATTGTAACGCCTCGAAGTTTGGGCCAAGAAGTATTAGGTCATGAGTGTGGGTGCAGTTAGGAGACTGCACATAAATATTTTGTTGTGCAAGAAAGTGACACAAACGCATGTTTGCCTTAATGGTTGTGTGCTCTGGAAGTGTATGGGAAGTCATGGGTTCAGGCCTTGTCTTCCACAAAATTTTACTTTTTAAGGATAAAACCCCTATCTTTGGCCAGTAGGGTCATAAGTTTATTTTGGTAAAAACATGACAGAATGGGCTTGCCGGTCTAGTGGATAGTAGCGTGTGGAGTATGCTAGTGGTCTGAGGTTCGAATCCCTGCTTGTGCAAATGGAGATTATTTTTGTTGGTGGCCTTGGGAGGAAGTTGTGGTTGACCGAAACACCAAGAGTTTGAACAGATTTGAAAGGGGCTGTTGTTAGCCGAATTTGAAGAGATGGATGGGAGGAAATTAAGGAGAAAAGTAAGCAAGTTCGAATTTGGAGAAGAGTCTTGCCGAGTTTGAACTCTGGCACTTAGTGTTTCAATTGTGTAGGGGTGTTGTAACACCCCAAACCCGGCTCAGACGTTACGACCGAATCTGGAGTGTCACATTGAAGTGTTATTAGAAAAGTCATGTTTTATCTAAAGTCTTTCTTAGTGTTTAAAGAAAATCTTCGTTATAGATTAAAGTGAATGGAAGCTGTGCACCAGGTAGGATGCTAGAAAAGAGGAGGTGAGTCAATTAGACTGCTTAAATACCTAGCTCTCCATAGACCCAATCCTAGACATGCCCACAACCATTGCCACACTTTAACTGAGTGACTGTTCAAGGGTAAAATCAGTTCGTTTAAAACCATTTGAGTAAGGTTATTAATTTTGAAAACGTTTTCGTTGCGGAAGCTTTGCTTTGTTATCACGATATTTTCAAATCAAGTAACCTTTTTAAAACGCGCCCTAGAGCTATTCATTTTCAAACAATTAAAGCAATATCATGCCTAATATAGCAAAACATACTAAAACAATTAAAAATAATTAAAGCGGCCTTATTAAAACTTAAACCCAAAACAATTAAGGTAAATAAGTGTTGATTAAAACACATGAAGAAAACTGAATTTGCAGAGCATGTGGCCACTCCGAATCCCTCACGGTTCCAAGTCCATTATGGTTGGGGATTACCTGCATGGATGGAGACAAGGGGTGAGTTTGGAAAACTCAGTGTGTAAAATAACCCAACCATAGTCCAGATTAGTTCAAACCACAGAAATAGGTCAAGTTAGGCCTTATCCCTATACAGAGTTCATAATGAAGCCCATAGGCCCATAACAGATACAGAACAGATATATCATGTATGTAGAAAACCCAACCCATATCCATCCGTATCACCCCCGTACCAACCTTACACCATGTGGAGAGACTACTCGACCTACCCATCCGCTACACGCCACAGAATTTGCAGCATGGCTGCCAAAATAGATATTGTGATAGAGTTACCAGATACAAATATTGTGGCAGAGCCACCAGAACAGATATTTTTGGCATAGCCACCAGAAACAGATAATTGTGGCATAGCCACTAGAACACTTCCTCCATTAATATAACCCATATCCCATGCAATAGATATACATGTCATGGCATACCACAAATAGAATCAGAATATCATGCATTTAAGTCAAAATTAACCCTAGGGGTATAACAGTCATTTTGCACTTAGGGGTATAATGGTAATTTCATACTTGGGGGTAGTTTAGTAAATTTACTATTTTAGGGTTTTCATGCATATTACAGCCATTAACGTATTAATAGAAACACTTACCAAGCGTTTTTACCGAATTGGGCCCATTGGCCTATTAACCCATTTTCGGCCCATTAAGCCTAAATATACCAAAGTGCACAAAATTGCGCACTCTGCATCTTATCGCTTGAGATTGCTAGGATTTACAAACAAACCATCTCACGAGCGCTCGCACGCTCGCAAGTCCACAAAATACCGGCTCTTTGGCATTTCGGCTTTTATCGAACTAGTCTATGAGTGGGTGTTGTTTACACACCTAATCTGTAACGATACGCTGGCCAGATCCACACGCAAGTTGCCTGCAATTGAGTTACTAAAACATCAGTCTACATATCAAAAACAAACACGTACTAGTCCCCTAACCATATTCGGCCAACATTACCTTAGACCCTAAAGTTCTTACCTTTCTGCTGAAATATGGACTAGATCTAGATGTCCAATCGAGTTAGCCTTCAATCACTTCACTGTACGTCCCCTTGTCCACGCTAGCGCATACAAAACCAAAGAAAGAGGAAAAATTGCCCTTACTCCCAACGTTAGCCACCCTTAAGGGGTTTCGGCTTTTACCTTAAATCCTGAGTAACTAAAGAAAGATTCGAACATTTACCTATATCATTATGACACTACTCCTAATCTACTGTAGATCCATCCACCGTACAAGAAGAGAAAGTTACACTCAAGGATTCAGCTTCTGAAGTACCTCGGTGTAGAAAAGTTTTGGTTCTGAAAGAAAGAATGAGAGGTTCGGCTTTAATAGAGTTTCGGCTAACTAGTTCTTGACAAGGGTTTATGAGGGAAAAGAAGAAGAGAAATATGAAGGATTTAGGTTCGGCCAAGAGGTAATCGGCAGCAGGTACTTGTTTTGAGAGGAAAAAAAGATAAAGAAGATAAGAGTCGACAAGAAAAGAAAAGAGAAAAGAAGAGGGGAGGAGATGAGAGAATTCAGTTCTTGAAGAAGAGAAGTCGGCACATGTGTAGGGTGTAGGTTCGGCTTCTAGCAAAAGAAAGAAAAAGAGAAACCTTAGGTACACCACCCTATTTCGGTAAAATAGCAGAATGACCAACCTAGTCCCTAAAATACAAAAAGAATTCGGTAGCCACAAGTCCAAATGCCGAAATTCCCCACACTAAATGACCTAGCCGAATTTACATTTACTAAAGACCCTTGGCCGGCTAACTCTTGCTCCTCAAGAGTCCAACATTCGGCCAACAACCAAGCTCCTTGATCAGCTCCTAAATTTCCTCCCTTATCTCTCCCTTACCCAATCCCCTGAACGGCTCAAACTCTTCCTAACATTTTTCCACCTATGTTCTAATACCTACCTTTTCTGTTTACAAAAATAAATACCCTATTTAACTTACCTTGTGACTTGAACCTTGGCTCCCCTAAACATCCACACGCCACTTCCCAAACACCTATGTGGCGTCACATGCCACTTTACCACGGATCTTCTTGTTTCTTATTTTACCACCTTTAATTTAAAAGCCCACAATACTAGAACCCTCTCTCTCTAAAATCGGAAATTCAGAAATTGCCTCGAATTAAATTTACTCTTGGGCCTTCTAAAGGCCCACTAACATACTCAGACCTACATCAAACAGTCAAAACACAGAAATTCTGAAATTCATTGAAAATCACAGAAATCCCAAAAATCTCAAAAATTAGGGCATTACAACTCTACCCTTTTTAAAGAAATTTCGTCCTCGAAATTTACCTTACTCAAACAGATGAGGGTGTTGTTGTCGCATCACCTCTTCTGGCTTCCAAGTAGCTTCCTCTCCGCCATGATTATGCCAAAGTACTTTTACCAAGGGAACTAACTTCCTTCTTAGAACCTTAACATCATGATCCAGTATCTGCATAGGTTTTTCCTCGAAAGTTAAATCAGGCTGCACTTCAATCTCTGCAAGCGGCACGACATGAGTACAGTCAGAACGATATCACCTTAACATGGAGACGTGAAAAACATTGTGAACCCTGTCCAACCCTGGAGGTAATTCTAATTGGTAAGCCACTGAACCTACTCATTTAAGAACCCTAAGGCCCAATGAACTGCGGACTAAACTTGCTCTTCTTACCAAACCTTAATATCTTCTTCCAAGGTGAAACCTTCAAGAAGACCATATCATCCACTGAGTACTCAATCTCCTTACACTTCAAATCTGCATACGACTTTTGCCTATCAGATGCTTCTTTTAACCGATCTCTAATTATTTTGACCTTATATTTAGTATTTGCTACCAACTCAGGTCCAAGATCCTGTCGTTCTCCCAACTCAGTCCAACAACTAGGTGTACGACACCTACGTCCATACAGAGCTTCATATGGTGCCATTTGGATACTCGCCTGATAACTGTTGTTATATGCAAATTCCGCCAACGGCAAGTAATCTCCCCAACTACCTCGAAAGTCAATAACGCATCCCCTCAATATGTCTTCCAAAATCTGAATAACTCTTTCCGACTGACTATCAGTCTGAGGATGAAAAGCCGTGCTAAAGTTCAATCGCATTCCCAACGCCTCATGCAACTTTTCTAGAATCGAGATGTGAACCTAGGATCCCGATCAGAAATAATCGATACTGGCACTCCATAAAGTCGCACAATCTCCGCCATGTACAATTCGGCTAACTTCTGAAGTGAATAATCAGTTCAGACAGGTATGAAATGTGCAGATTTGGTCAATGTAACACCCCAAACCCGTGACCGTCACCGGATTTGACCACGTGGTGTTACCGGGCTTACTTCCCTTATTTCTCTCTTGGAAATATTTAAGTTCTGTTCCGGGCAGGCTAGCTAACTGCGTCACTGTCACCTTAAAAATCATATCTCGAGTTCCAGAACTCAAAAATTAGTTCCGTAAATTTTCCCTGAAACTAGACTCATAATCCCATCTACAAATTTTTTTCTATAATTTTTTTGTTGAGCCAATTAGTACAGTTTATTAGTTAAAGTCACCCCTGTTTTAGGGTTCGACTACACTGACCTTTGCACATTACGTCTTGGATATCTTTCTGTACATGGCTCCAACACTTATGCTGTTTGTTTCTAAAGAAACTAGACTCACAAGGAAATCTGTATATATAGAGCATGACTTCTAATTCTCTCTGGTTAATTTATAGTAAATTTTCAAAGTTGGAACAGGGGATCCAGAAACCGTTCTGGCCCTATTTCACGAAAACCTGAATATCTCTTAAAATCCGACTCATATGACTGTTTCATTTCTTCCATATGAAAGTAGATTCATCAGGATTCAATTTCATAATTTATTCACTATTTAATTCTACTTCTACTATTTTTAGTGATTTTTCAATCTCACATCACTGCTGCTGTCAGCATCTGTTACTAAGGCAAACAATGCCTATTTCATAATTCCTCCATGACCCAACTAATCATCCATCATTCATATCACAAATTATGACCACCTTATCAAAATTAAGATTTTAAGACTCATGAATAAGTGTTTTGGAACCAAATCCAACCAACCATATGGGCCATTTTCGCATGGCTAAAGTTTACAACCCAAATTTCAACAAAACAAAATAGCCTATACATGCCAAATGTTCTCCTAGATCGACTAAGAAGACAATACCAAAGATTGCTTGCGGTGTGATGACTTGACGACGGTTCCGAAACACACAAAAGAGACGAGTCCAAGAGACCTAAAATGGGTGACAAGAAAACACCGAGTGAGTATATAACTCAGTAAGTCATAAGCATTTCACAACCATCCTTTAACCAAATTATCACTAAACGAAACAATGAAAACGAGGCTAAGTACTCCATCCATACTGCTATACCATGGATTCCTTAGGCCTATCGGTTCGATCTCATACCAAGTCATACATTCACATTTCATATTCTATTTAATAGGATAATTGAGGCATTTCCATACATCATCTCATTTCCGCAACAATCATGCAATCAAATGAACTTTCATCTATTCCACGATACCTTATTTACGGGAATGCAATTTAAATCATCACATAGATTTAAAACTTACCAACTCAACCTCGAGCATGAACATAGTGCCTATTCGCCGTGAGCTCAAGGTACTTACCCTTTCCACTGTCCATGATCAACTCGATAAGGTCACACCCTCCATATGAGTAACCGATCGAACATATATATATATATTAAATTCGCACACGTAGTGCTTAATAATCGATCACGCACACTTAGTGCCATGTGATTTAAGCTCGCACACATAGTGCCGTATAATTTAAATTCGCACACTTAGTGCCATACTTTTCAAGCTTGCACACTTAGTGCCAATCTTGTCACCATGCCCATTTATTGCCCGCACACTTAGTGCCGAGACCAAACGCTCTACGCATTTTACTACCTTTATACATTCAACAATGTCATCATTCCATACACATACATTTTCATTTACATATCATCTCATTAAACACAATTGCATAGATATTATGATCATTTAAATCAATACCAAATATATGCTTAATGACTTACCTCGGATGTTGTCGAATGTCTTCAACGGCTATTCAATTACTTTTTCTTTCCGCCTGTCCAACTTCGATCCTTTAAGCTCTTGGGCTAATTCAAACAAATTTATCTTATTAAAGTCCCATCATGCTAGCTTATGGCTGAATACCCATATGAAATAAGCAATTTACCTTAACTCGTAACCCACATAGCCAAGTTACACATATAACCCTTAAGACCGAATATGAATATCACCAAAATCTCTATGACTTAACCTTCAGCCTTCATAGCCGAATATATATATAGCTTATCAAATAGACATTTATTCACTTTCCCTTAACACATATTAATCAATTAGTCCATGCATTATCCCTTGACACACTCGGTCATTAAAGCAATAACCTATTAACATCCAAGCATATTATACTAAAATTTCTTCAAAGGTGAATTCATGTACCATCCTTAATACTCATACAATTATTTTATTTTAAATAATTTACACACACCATTTACCCAACATCAATTAACTAGACACTTTAAGAATTTCTTCTTTGACTATACACACATTCGGCAACTATCCATACACACACAAGTTTCGATTTTTCCCTATCACCCAAACCATCTACATGAACTCTTAACTAACTCAAACTTCACCCATCCACAAATACTCATTACAACACAAAGACAACAATCATTTTCCTCAATTTCTTCCATGGTGATTACCCAATATTACCACACAACCAAGATTTTGACATGGCTAAGTAGGAAATTTTAGTAGCTAGCTTAAAGTATGCTAACCTTTCAAGAACCAACATGAACTCACTTACCTTAATTCAAGCTCAAGGGTGACCAAACCTTCTCTTGCTTTCTTCTTCAATTTGGCCAAGCATGTTCAAAGATGAACACTTTTTTTTGTTTTTCTATGTTCACTTCACGGCAAAATGGGGAGACATCCACACACTTTTTTTTGCTATCATCATTTTCCTTTTTTTTCATTTCTTTATTTTCCTTCCATAATGCACTAGGCCAACATGTCTAGGACATGTTTTCTTTGCCCATCATCATGTCATGGCCGGCCACTAACCTTAGGAAATGGGTTATTTGACATGCAACTCCACCTTTGTGTTAACATGCACTAATAAGCCATTTAAAATTAGCCTATCATATTTCACCATGTTTCACATTGATCCCTATTTAATAATTTCTCATAAAATTGGTAAAATTAGAGAATGAAACTTCCACATATGCATGCACACACATAGTAAGCATAGAATATAACAATTAATTATTTTTATGACTCGGTTTAGTGGTCCCAAAACCACTTTCCGACTAGGGTCAATTTAGGGCTGTCACAACTCTCCCCACTTAAGAAATTTTCGTCCAAAAATCTTACCGTAAATAGGCTCGGTATCGCTCTTTCATAGAGTCCTCAAGTTCCCAAGTGGCTTCTTCAATTCCGTGTTTATGCCACAACACCTTCACTAATGGGATTTTCTTATTAGCAACTCTTTTACTTGGCGCATCGTAATCGCGAACCGCTCTTCTTCATAACTCAAATTAGGTGAACCTTGACCTCGGATGGAGTAATTACGTGTGTCGGGTCAGACCTATATCGTCGAAGCATCGAGACATGGAAAACGTTGTGAATCTTTTCAAGCTTAGGGGGTAAAATTAATCGATGCGCCATCGCCCAACTCGTTCGGATACTTCATATGGACCGATGAACCTCGGACTCAATTTGCCCTTACGGCCAAATCTAAGCACCTTCTTCCGTGGTGAGACTTTGAGAAATACCTTGTCTCCAACCTGATATTCAATATCTTTTCTTCTCAAATCCGCATACTACTTTTGGCGATCCGAAGCAGCTTTCAAACTTTCACGAATTACTCGAACTTTCTGCTCGGCATCCTTAATCAAATCAACCCCGAAGACTTTACTTTCACTAAGTTCAGTCGAATAATGGGTACGGCATTTACAACCGTATAAAGCCTCGTAAGGCGCCATCTTAATACTTGATTGAAAACTATTGTTGTAAGCGAATTCAATCAAAGGTAAATACCGTTCCATGAACCACTAAACTCAAGGATGCAATATCTCAACATATCCTCGAGTATTTGAATTATCCATTCGGATTGACCATCGGTTTGGGGATGAAAAGATGCTAAAATACGACTTGGTACCCAAAGCCTCTTGTAATTTCTTCCAAAACCGCGATGTAAATTTTGGGTCTCTATCCGACACGATAGAAATAGGTACCCCATGCAATCGAACAATTTGGGAGATGTATAATTCGCCAATTTATCGAGCAAAAATCCAAAGGACAGGATAAAATGAGCGACTTGGTCGGTCTATCAACAATGACCCAAACCGAGTCTTTCTTATTACGAGTCAATGGTAACCTGCACACAAAGTCCATTGTTACTCGATCCCATTTCCATTCGGGTATCATGATTGGCTGAAGTAATCCCGATGGCACTCGATATTCCGCTTTCACTTGTTGACATATCAAACACTTTGAAACAAATTCTGAAATGTCTCGTTTCATACCAAGCCACCAAAATTGGCTTTTCAGGTCATTGTACATTTTAGTACTACCCGGGTGGATTGACATTCGACTACTGTGAGCCTCGTTCAAAATCATCGAAACAAGTTCCGAATTCCGTAGAATACATAATCGACCCTTGAACGTCAAGCAATCATGGTCATCAATCTGAAATTCCGATTCCTCATTCGAAACACATTCGGCTCGCTTAGCGACCAATTCGGCGTCGACCTTCTGAGATTCAAGTACTTGATGAATCAATAACGGTTTGGCCTCTAGTTCGACTACTAGCACCTCATCGGGTGAAACGGATAGGTGAGCATCTATCGCTCTCAAAGCAAACAGTGCTTTACGACTTAAAGCATCGGCCACCACGTTGGCCTTTCCCGGGTGATAATCAATGACAAGTTCATAGTCTTTCAACAACTCAAGCCAACGTCTTTGTCGCGGATTTAGATCTCTTTGAGTCATCAAATATTTAAGACTTTTGTGGTCCGAATAAATATGACACCTTTCTCCAAACAAGTAATGTCGCCATATTTTCAAGGCGAACACTACGGCTGCTAGTTCAAGGTCATGGGTCGGATAGTTTCTCTAATGCGGCTTTAGTTGTCTCGACGCGTAAGCCACAACTCGACCTTCTTGCATCAACACACAACCTAACCCAAGCAAGGATGCGTCACTATACATGACAAACTCTTTACCGGACTCCGGCTGTACTAGTACTGGGGCCTCGGTTAAATAGGATTTTAGTCGATCGAAACTTTCTTGACAACATTCCGACCACTCGAACTTAACATCTTTTTGGAGTAGTTTCGTCATCGGTGCAGCTATCATCGAAAAGCCCTTTACAAACCGTCGATAGTATCCGGCAAGCCCCAAAAAGCTCCTAACTTCGGTAATATTCCTTGGTGGTTTCCAATCAACTATGGTTGAAATTTTGTTCGGGTCCACTCTGACACCCGATGCGGACACCACGTGCCCCAAAAAGCTAACCTCTCTCAACCAAAATTCACATTTACTGAACTTTACGTATAACTGCTTATCTCGTAAGATTTGCAACACTAGCCTCAGGTGTTCAGCATGTTCAATTTCATCTCTCGAATAGACCAAAATGTCATCGATAAATACAACTACGAACTGATCCAAGTATGGCCTGAAAATTCTATTCATTACATCCATAAATACATAGGGCATTAGTGAGCCCAAACGGCATCACTAAGAATTCGTAGTGACCGTACCTCGTTCTAAAAGCAGTTTTGGGTATGTTCGATTCTCGGACCCTCAACTGATAGTACCCCGACCTCAAATCTATCTTTGAAAACACTGAGGATCCCTTTAATTGATCAAACAAATCGTCAATTCGTGGCAACGGATATTTGTTCTTTATCGTCACTTTATTCAACTGATGATAGTCGATGCACAATCTCATAGTTCCATCCTTCTTCTTCACAAACAATACTGGTGCGCCCCATGGAGAAAAACTCGGTCGTGCGAAACCTCTATCCGTCAATTCTTGCAATTGAACCTTCAATTCCTTTAATTCCGTTAATGCCATACGATACGGGGCTATTGAGATCGGCGTAGTACCAGGTACAACTTCGATGCCAAATTCCACTTCTCGAACCGGTGGCAATCCCGGTAACTCCTCAGGAAAAACATCTGAATACTCACAGACCACTGGTACCGATTCAAGTTTCCTTTCCGTCTCTTTGCTATCAAGCACATACGCAAGGTATGTTTCACACCCCTTTTTCACATGTTTCTAAGCGGTCATTGAAGATATTATCGCTGGCACTCCTTTTAAATCAGTAGACTCGACTCGGACTACCTCGTTATTTGCACTCCTCAAATCAATGGTTTTCCTTTTGCAGTCCACCACTGCATCATGTACGGTCAGCCAATCCATACCAAGAATAACATCGAATTCATCAAATGGTAGAAGCATTAGATCGGCCGGAAAATAGGATTCTCGAACTATTAGAGGGCATCTCTTGCACACTTTATCAACGAGTACGTATTGACCCAAAGGGTTTGACACTCGAATTTTAACTCGAGAGACTCAACAGTAGAGTCTTCTTTGGATACTAAGGTTTCACATACATATGAATGAGTAGAGCCGGGTCAATCCATGCAATCACACTAGTATCAAAGAGAGTGAAAGTACCGGTGATAACGTCGGGGAGGATGCCTCCTCGCGCGGATGGCATATGCTCTAGCAGAGCACGAGTCTCGGATCGAACCACCGTATCGAGGCCCTCTCTCGATTACCACCCCTACCTCCTCGAAATTCTCGGGGTCTACCTCTAGCCGTCGTTCCACTAGGTCTCGCACCTTGCATCTTATTTTTCTCATCCGCTCCGTGCAATCTCTAATGAAGTAGTCCTTGAACCACATCCGTAATGAGCCCTGTTAGTAGACTTACCTAACATTCACCCATGTGTCATCTTCCACATTGGGGCATTCGGCTTTTCTTGACGATTATTGCCCACATTAGCAAAAAGTAGCTCGTGAGTCCATCGATGGTCGTGCTCTAATGGAAACTCCCGCATCGTCCTTGACTTATTTGTGTCCTCCTAAACTTCTTAACAGTTAAAATGGAGCTTTACCGTCGATCTCTTACGACGGTCTTTAGCTTCAAATTCACCTTCTTCTTCTCCTTTCCAAGTTCTTCCGCCTTACAGGCTCGTTCAACTAGTGTTACAAATTCTTTTATCTCCAAAATACCCACCAGCAGCTTTAAATCTTCATTCAATCCTTCTTCAAATCTTTTACACATAGCAACCTCATCAGCCACACACTCCCGAGCATACCGACTAAGTCTTATGAACTCATGTTCAGATTCAGACTTGTCATACGGCCTTGCTTGAGTTCCAAGAATTCCTTGCACTTTTGATCGATGAACCATTGACTAATATATTTCTTTCAAACTCGATTGAAAGAAATCCCAAGTAACTTGTTCCTTTGGGACTATGGAAATTAAGGTCCTCCACCAATAGTAGGTGAGTCTCGCAACAAGGATATAGCACACTTAAGACATTCTTCGTGTGCATGAAAGTTCATCGACACCGAATGGTATTATCAAGCCGAACTCTCGGCCCTTCGGCATCGTCAAGAACTATGGCCTTGAACTCCTCGGCCCCGCTTCCTAATCAAGTCCACGGTGGTTTACTCAAATCACAGGGATCGATGGCGATGGCATTACGGGCTCTTGGGGTGGGGTATTTAAATTCGGAATGGTTGGACAGTAGGATTGGTTCGGGCATATTATGCGACCCACTCATTCATCATGGTGAAGAAGGCTTGTTTCGCCCTTCACCTTGATTATCCGCAGATGACCGAGGCTCAACAGCGGTGTCCCTTGCGCAGAGCAACCGCTACACTTTCAACGTCATCCGCTAAGGGTCTCTCTATCCGGGTTCCATTTGCTAACCAAAACAAAATTTCAACCGTCCAAGTCATCACATTATTAAGCACTAACAATTTGGCATGTATAGCTAAACTCACACGCTATGGTAGTCCTAGAACCGACTAAACCATAGCTCGATACCAATAAATGTAACACCCCAAACCCGTGACCGTCACCGGATTTGACCACGTGGTGTTACCGGCTTACTTCCTTATTTCTCTCTTGGAAATATTTAAGTTCTGCTCCGGGCAAAGCTAGCTAACTGCGTCCATTGTCACCTTAAAATCATATCTCGAGTTCCAGAACTCAAAATTAGTTCCGTAAATTTTCCTGAAACTAGACTCATATTCCCATCTACACATTTTTTCTATAATTTTTTTGTTGAGCCAATTAGTACAGTTTATTAGTTAAAGTCACCCCTGTTTCAGGGTTCGACTACACTGACCTTTGCGCATTACGTCTTGGATATCTTTCTGTACATGGCTCCAACACTTATGCCGCTTGTTTCTAAAGAAACTAGACTCACAAAGAAATCTGTATATATAGCGCATGACTTCTAATTCTCTGGTTAATTTATAGTAAATTTTCAAATTCGAACAGGGATCCAGAAACCGTTCTGGCCCTATTTCATGAAAACCTAAATATCTCTTAAAATCCGACTCATATGACCGTTTCGTTTCTTCCATATGAAAGTAGATTCATCAGGATTCAATTTCATAATTTATTCACTATTTAATTCTACTTCTACTATTTTTAGTGATTTTCAATCTCACATCACTCTCTGCTGTCAAGATCATTACTAAGGCAAACAATGCCTATTTCATAATTCCTCCATGACCCAACTAATCATCCATCATTCATATCACAAATTATGACCACCTTATCAAAATTAAGATTTTAAGACTCATGAATAAGTGTTTTGGAACCAAATCCAACCAACCATATGGGCCATTTTCGCATGGCTAAAGTTTACAACCCAAATTTCAACAAAACAAAATAGCCTATACATGCCAAATGTTCTCCTAGATCGACTAAGAAGACAATACCAAAGATTGCTTGCGGTGTGATGACTTCGACGACGGTTCCGAAACACACAAAAGAGACGAGTCCAAGAGACCTAAAATGGGTGACAAGAAAACACCGAGTGAGTATATAACTCAAGAAGTCATAAGCATTTCACAACCATCCTTTAACCAAATTATCACTAAACGAAACAATGAAAACGAGGCTAAGTACTCCATCCATACTGCTATACCATGGATTCCTTAGTCCTATCGGTTCGATCTCATACCAAGTCATACATTCACATTTCATATTCTATTTAATAGGATAATTGAGGCATTTCCATACATCATCTCATTTCCGCAACAATCATGCAATCAAATGAACTTTCATCTATTCCACGATACCTTATTTACGGGAATGCAATTTAAATCATCACATAGATTTAAAACTTACCAACTCAACCCCGAGCATGAACATAGCGCCTATTCACCGTGAGCTCAAGGTACTTACCCTTTCCATCGTCCATGATCAACTCAATAAGGTCACACCTCCATATGAGTAACCGATCGAACATATATATATATTAAATTCGCACACGTAGTGCTTAATAATCGATCACGCACACTTAGTGCCATGTGATTTAAGCTCGCACACATAGTGCCGTATAATTTAAATTCGCACACTTAGTGCCATACTTTTCAAGCTTGCACACTTAGTGCCAATCTTGTCACCATGCCCATTTATTGCCCGCACACTTAGTGCCGAGACCAAACGCTCTCGCATTTTACTACCTTTATACATTCAACAATGTCATCATTCCATACACATACATTTTCATTTACATATCATCTCATTAAACACAATTGCATAGATATTATGATCATTTAAATCAATACCAAATATATGCTTAATGACTTACCTCGGATGTTGTCGAATGTCTTCAACGGCTATTCAATTACTTTTTCTTTCCCCCTGTCCAACTTCGATCCTCTAAGCTCTTGGGCTAATTCAAACAAATTATCTTATTAAAGTCCCATCATGCTAGCTTATGGCTGAATACCCATATGAAATAAGCAATTTACCTTAACTCAGAACCCACATAGCCAAGTTACACATATAACCCTTAAGACCGAATATGAATATCACCAAAATCTCTATGACTTAACCTTCACCTTCATAGCCGAATATATATATAGCTTATCAAATAGACATTTATTCACTTTCCCTTAACACATATTAATCAATTAGTCCATGCATTATCCCTTGACACACTCGGTCATTAAAGCAATAACCTATTAACATCCAAGCATATTATACTAAAATTTCTTCAAAGGTGAATTCATGTACCATCCTTAATACTCATACAATTATTTTATTTTAAATAATTTACACACACATTTACCCAACATCAATTAACTAGACACTTTAAGAATTTCTTCTTTGACTATACACACATTCGGCAACTATCCATACACACACAAGCCGATTTTCCCCTATCACCCAAACCATCTACATGAACATTTAACTAACTCAAACTTCACCCATCCACAAATACTCATTACAACACAAAGACAACAATCATTTTCCTCAATTTCTTCCATGGCCGATTACCCAATATTACCACACAACCAAGATTTTGACATGGCTAAGTAGGAAATTTTAGTAGCTAGCTTAAAGTATGCTAACCTTTCAAGAACCAACATGAACTCACTTACCTTAATTCAAGCTCAAGGGTGACCAAACCTTCTCTTGCTTTCTTCTTCAATTTGGCCAAGCATGTTCAAAGATGAACACTTTTTTTTGTTTTTCTATGTTCACTTCACGGCAAAATGGGGGAGACATCCACACACTTTTTTTTGCTATCATCATTTTCCTTTTTTTTTCATTTCTTTATTTTCCTTCCATAATGCACTAGGCCAACATGTCTAGGACATGTTTTCTTTGCCCATCATCATGTCATGGCCGCCACTAACCTTAGGAAATGGGTTATTTGACATGCAACTCCACCTTTGTGTTAACATGCACTAATAAGCCATTTAAAATTAGCCTATCATATTTCACCATGTTTCACATTGATCCCTATTTAATAATTTCTCATAAAATTGGTAAAATTAGAGAATGAAACTTCCACATATGCATGCACACACATAGTAAGCATAGAATATAACAATTAATTATTTTTATGACTCGGTTTAGTGGTCCCAAAACCACTTTCCGACTAGGGTCAATTTAGGGCTGTCACAGTCAACCTATCCACAATCACCCAAACCGAGTCCTTCTTCATCGATGTCAAGGGTAGCCCACTCACAAAGTCCATGGTTACCCTCTCCCACTTCCAAAATGGTATCTTCACTGGCTGGAAAAGTCCGGAAGGTAGTTGATGCTCAGCTTTCACTTGCTGGCATGTCAGACATTTCCCCACAAACTCCGTTACTTCTCGCTTAAGCCCAGGCCACCAATACAATTCTCGCAAGTCGTGATACAACTTATTCCCTCTAGGATGCATAGCACAAAGTCCTCTATGAGCTTCTTTCAGTATCGACTGCCTTCAATCAGAGTCCTTCGGAATGCAAACTCTCCCTCGAAAACACAGAATTCCTTCACTATTCAACCCAAACTCAGAAGTTTCCCCTTTCTTAACTTGTTGGAATCGAGAAACTAAAGGCTCATCCTTCAACTGCTTTTCCTTAATCTGATCCACCTAGATTGGCCTTACTTGCAACTCAGCCAACAGACTACCATCATCATACAGACTCAAATGAGCAAACATTGCTCTCAGATTAGATATTGCTCTACGACTTAGGGCATCGGCTACCACATTAGCCTTTCTTGGGTGATACTCAATCGAACAGTCATAATCCTTAAGCAACTCTATCCATCTTCGTTGCCTAAGGTTCAGCTCCTTCTGAGTCAGCAAGTACTTATGACTCTTATGATCCATGTATATGACACACCTTTCTCCGTACAAGTAGTGTCTCCAACTCTTAAGTGCAAAGATTACTGCTGTCAATTCTAAATCGTGAGTAGGATAGTTCACTTCGTGAGGCTTAAGCTATCGCGATGCATAAGCAACCACCTTACCCTCTTGCATCAACAAATAGCCCAAACCCACATGCGATGCGTCACTATACACAGTATAATCCTTCCCAGACTCCGGCTGAATTAATACAGGTGCCACAGTCAGAACTTCCTTCAATTTCTCAAAAGCTTCCTGCTACTTCCCGGTCCAAACAAACGGTGCTCCTTTCCTTATAATTTTTGTCAAAGGTGCTGCCAGCATAGAAAAAACAAACCTTCTGTAGTACCCTACCAAACCCAAGAAACTCTGAATTTCTGACACCGACCTAGGTTGCTTCCATTCCAGAATCGCTTCAATCTTTTGAGGGTTCACCTTGATCCCCTCAGCAGAGACAACATGACCTAAGAAGGTTACCTCCCTCAACCAGAATTCACACTTACTGAATTTCACATAAAGTTCCCTCTCCTTCAATACTTGCAGCACAATGCGGAGATGTTCATCATGCTTCTCTTCAGTTTTAGAATATACCAGAATATCATCAATAAAAAAACTATGAATCGATCTAAAAATGGTTGGAATATACGATTCATCAAATCCATAAATGCTGCAGGAGTGTTCGTCAGTTCAAATGGCATAACCAAAAACACATAATGACCATACCGAGTCCTGAATGTCGTCTTATGAATATCTACCTCCTTGACCCTTAACTGATGATATTCAGATCGAAGATCAATCTTGCAGAATACCGAAGATCCTCTAAGTTGGTCAAACAGATCATTGATTCTTGGCAGAGGGTACTTATTCTTAATCGTTAGTTTGTTCAACTGCCAATAATCGATGCACATCTGCATCGTCCCATCCTTCTTTTTCACAAACAACACCGGTGCTCCTCATGGAGACACACTTGGCCTAATATAGCCTCTATCCAACAACTCTTGAATCTGTGCCTTCAGCTCCACTAACTCCTTCGATGCCATCCTGTATGGTGCGATGGACACTGGTGCCGTTCCAGGCAACAAGTCAATTCCAAACTTGACTTCTCAGTTCGGAGGCAATCCCGGAAACTCCTTTGGAAAAACATCTTAGAACTCCTTAACAGTTCTAACTTTATCCACTGTCAGACCCTCAGTCTCTCACTGACTTACAAATGCCAAATAAGCCTCACAACCCTTACAAATCCACTTCTTGGCTCTCAACGCCAACACCACATTGGACAAATAATCCCTTCGCTTACCTATCATCATAACCTCCTCACCCTCTACGGTCTTTAACACCATTCGCTTAGCTGTACAGTCCAAAGTTTCCCCATGCTTAACAAGCCAGTCCATTCCCAGAATGAGGTTAAATTCTCTGAACAGTAACTCCATCAAGTCTCCAGAGATAATCTTACCTTGTGTTTCTAAAGGCACGTCTCTATACAGTTTGTCTATCCTAACCAAGTAACCTAAAGGTCTCAGTACCGATACCCTACTCACATTCTCCTCAGTGTACATACCCAACGACCCAGATATGGCACATGCAACATATGAATGAGTAGATCTAATATCTATCAAAGCAGTGTACGGCATGCTAGAAATCAAGAACGTACCAGTTATGACATCGGGTGCATCACCCTCCTCTCGACGATGAGCTGCATACACCAATGTTGACTACCGAGCATCAGTATTTCTGGTCCCCAGCCAAGTGCTCCTCGACCCCGACCATTTCCATTACCGCCCCTACCTTGTCCACGTCCTCTCGGTGGTTGTGGTCCACCTCTCATTGGTTGTACAACCCTTTGTTCTGCAACTTGCACCTAATTTATTTTCTGAGGACAGTCATTGACTTTATGCTCCACAGATCCGCACTGAAAACAAGCATCAGAACGTTTCCTACACTCGCCCAGATGTACCTTACCACAATCCCCACAAACTTGTGGTCTAACAACAGCCACCGAAACTGCTCGAACAGGCTCTTCTACTCTTGCTCTTTTAACATTCCAACTTGCCCCGCCCAAGGGTCCTGAATCCCTCAGAAAGCAGCTTTGATCCTTTTCATGATTCTGCCTTTCAGTACGCTTCACCTGCTCAGCTATCTTAGCTTTCTCTACCAAAGAATCAAAGTCACGCTCCCTCTGCGGAGCAATTAGCACCCTAAGTTCATCTCTAAGACCATCCTCGAAGCGCACACTACATTCATACTCTGTACTGACTATCCCAACAGTGTATTGGCTCAGCCTCAGAAACTCAGCCTCGTACTCAGCAACTGTCTTACCCCCTTGAACCAGAATGTAACACCTCCTTGGACCAGATTCAGAAATTCTTTCTTGCGGGCGTCCACATAACTCGCCCCAACATACTTTCCCTTGAAGGCCGTTTTAAACAGCTCCCAAGTCACCCTGTCTGCTAGGGTCCTATCTCTCACAGTGAGCCACCACTGATAAGCCTCATCCCGTAGCAATGATATGGCTCCCTTAAGCTTCTGCTCTATGGAACAGTCCAAATCATCCATAATTCGTTCCGTGGCCTCTAACCAATATTCAGCCACATTCGAGGCTACACCAGATACGCCCCTTAAAGATCTCCACTCCATTAGCCCGGAGTCGTTTGAAAATAGATCCTCAAATTTTGTTACCCGTACTTCCCCGGGCAATCATTTTCAGAACACGAAGCATTGCCTGAGATAGAGCGTCATCCCCGCCACCTCGATCATGAGACTCCACTTCTGTTGCCAGTGGTTCCAGTGCATCTGCTGCTGGAGCTGCTCTTGTACTCATGTCGTATTATCTTATTACGAATTTTATGCATCAATTGAATATTTCAGTGTTTATTACAGATGTTGTATGAATAGACAGCAATTCAGAGTTTTGGTTTTCGTAGCATCGTAGCCTAGCTACAGTATTTAGTCTACTTATCAAAAATTCCTACAGTTCCATCATCACCCTAACTAGAGTATCATAAGGTTTTAGTACAGGCATATAGCTGATAATTCAGAAACATTCAGAAAAATTCAGAATGATACTTACAGACTTGGGTCGGAAATTCGGCGTGCCACCTTCTCAAAGTCCAAATTAAAAAAAACCCAGATATGCAACCTTTGAAATCATTTATTATAGAAAGAAAATCAAAAGAAAAACAAATTTCCAAAGCAATTTTTGAAAATCTTTTTTTTAAAGAAAAACCCATTCCACAGCAGAGTTGTTGCAATCGGGCTCTAATACCATCAAATGTAACACTCTAAACCCGGCTCAGATGTTACGACCGAATCTGGTGTGTTACATTGAAGCGTTACTAGAAAAGTCATGTTTTATCTAAAGTCTTTCTTAGTGTTTAAAGAAAATCTTCGTTATAGAATAAAGTGAATAGAAGTTGTGCACCAGGTAGGATGCCAGAAAAGAGAATGTGAGTCAATTAGACTACTTAAGTACCTAGTACTCCACGGATCCAATCCTAGACATGCCCACAACCATTGCCACACTTTAACTGAGTGACTGTTCAGGGGTAAAACCAGTTCGTTTAAAACCATTAGAGTAAGGTTATTAATTTTGAAAACGCTTTCGTTGCGGAAGGTTTGCTTTGTTATCACGATATTTTGAAATCAAGTAATCTTTTTAAAATATGCCCTAGAGCTATTCATTTTCAAACAATTAAAGCAATATCATGCCTAAGCTAGCAAAACATACTAAAACAATTAAAAATAATTAAAGCGGCCTTATTACAACTTAAACCTAAAACAATTAAGGTAAATAAGTGCTGATCAAAACACATGAAGAAAACCAAATTTGTAGAACATGTGGCCACTCTGAATCCTTCACGACTCCAAATCCACTAAGGTTGGGGATTACCTGCGTGGATGGAGACAAAGGGTGAGTTTGGAAAACTCAGTGTGTAAAATAACCCAACCATCATCCAGATCAGTTCAAACAATAGAAACAGGTCAAGTTGGGCATTAGCCCTATACAGAGTTCGGAATGAAACCCATAGGCCCATAACAGATACAGAACAGATATATCATGTATGTAGAAAACCCAACCCATATCCATCCGTATACACCCCCGTACCAACCTTACACCATGTGGGGAGACTACTCGACCCACCCATCTGCTACACACCACAGAATTTGCAGCATGGCTGCTAGAACAGATATTGTGACAGAGTTACCAGATACAAATATTGTGGCAGAGCCACCAGAACAGATATTTGTGGCATAGCCACCAGAAACAGATAATTGTGGCATAGCCACCAGAAAGCTTCCTCCATCAATATAACCCATATCCCATGTAACAGATTTACATGTCAGGGCATACCACAAACAGAATCAAAATATCATGCATTTCAGTCAAAATTAACCCTAGGGGTATAACAATCATTTTGCACTTAGGGGTATAATGGTAATTTCATACTTTAGGGTAGTTTAGTAAATTTACTATTTTATGGTTTTCATGCATATTATAGCCATTAACGTATTAAGAGAAACACTTACTGAGTGTTTTTATCGAATTGGGCCCGTTGGCCCATTAACCCGTTTTCGGCCCATTAAGCCCAAATATATTGAAGTGCATGAAATTTCGCACTCTGCATCTTACCGCTTGAGATCACCAGGATTTACAGACAAACCATCTCATGAGCGCTCGCATGCTCACAAGTCCACAAAATGCCAGCTCTTCGGCATTTCAACTTTTCCGCTTTTGCCGATCTAGTCTATGAGTAGGTGTCGTTTACACACCTGATCTATAACGATACGCTGGCGAGATCCACACATGATTTTCCTACAATCGTGTTACTAAAACGTCAGTCTACATATCAAAAACAAACTACATACTAGTCCCCTAACCATATTCGGCCAACATTCCCTTAGACCCTAAAGTTCTTACCTTTCTGCCGAAATATGGCCTAGATCAAGATGTCCAACTGAGTTAGCCTTCAATCCCATCGCTGTACGCCCCCTTGTCCATGCTAGCGCATACAAAACCAAAGAAAGAGGCAAAAATGTCCTTAGTCCCAACGTTAGCCACCCTTAAGGGGTTTTGACATTTACCTTAAATCATGAGTAACTAAAGAAAGATTCGAACACTTACCTATATCATTATGACACTACTCCTGATCTACTGTAGATCCATCCACCGTACAAAAAGGGAAAGTTACACTCAAGGATTCGGCTTCTGAAGTACCTCGGTGTAGAAAAGTTTCAGTTCTGAAAGAAAGAATGAGAAGTTCGACTTCAATGGAGTTTCGGCTAACCAGTTCTTGACAAGGGTTTATGAGGGAAAAGAAGAAGAGAAATATGAAGGATTTAGGTTTGGCCAAGGGGTAATCGGCAGCAGGTACTTTGTTTTGAGAGGAAACAAAGATAAAGAAGATGAGAGTCGACAAGAAAAGAAAAGAGAGAATAAGAGAGGAGGAGATGAGAGAATTTGGTTCTTGAAGAAGAGGGCACAGGTGTAGGGTGTAGGTTCGGCTTCTAGCAAAAGAAAGAAAAAGAGAAACCCTAGGTACACCACCCTATTTTGGAAAAATAGCAGAATGACCAACCTAGTCCCCAAAATACAAAAAGAATTTGACAGCCACATGTCCAAATGCCGAAATTCCCCACACTAAATGACTTAGCCGAATTTGCCTATACTAAACACCCTTGGCCGGCCAACTCTTTCTCTTCAAGAGTCCAACATTCAGCCAATGCCAAGCTCCTTGATCAGCTCCTAAATTTCCTCCCTTATCTCTCCTTTACCCAATCCCCTGAACAGCTCAAACTCTTCCTAACAGATTTCCACCTATGTTCCAATACCTACCTTTTCTGTTCACAAAAATAAATACCCTATTTAACTTACCTTGCGACTTGAACCTTGGCTTCCCCTAAACATCCACACGCCACTTCCCAAACACCTATGTGGCGTCACATGCCACTTTACCACAGATCTTCTTGTGTCTTATTTTACCACCTTTAATTTAAAAGCCCACAATGCTAGAACCCTCTCTCTCTAAAATCGAAAATTTAGAAATTGCCTCAAATTAAATTTACTCTTGGGATCTCTAAAGGCCCACTAACATACTCAAACCTACATCAAACAGTCAAAACATAGAAATTCTAAAATTTATTGAAAATCACAGAAATCCCGAAAATCCAAAAAATTAAGGCGTTACAGATGTTGGGAGAGGTGTTTAGTGTGTGGAAGGTTGAATGAAATTGGGGAGTTCTTTTGGGGTAAAATTCAACTATGTATTGGTAATTGGTCATTTAAATTTAGGATTTCGCTAAATTGTGGTTTTGCTCACTCTTTGTTTTCTGAAGCCTATTTGTGCTGGGAAGTCCTTAGGTATCAGTTGTTTCATGCTAGTGCTTTCGGGTACTTTCATTTTGGGACCATATCGA
Organism: Gossypium arboreum; assembly: GCF_025698485.1. Lineage (NCBI taxonomy): Eukaryota > Viridiplantae > Streptophyta > Magnoliopsida > Malvales > Malvaceae > Gossypium > Gossypium arboreum. The sequence goes on from NC_069080.1 coordinate 60,933,306, forward strand.
TTGTTGTCTTCTCATTCTACTCTTTGACAACTGTCTTCCCTTGATACATTTTGTAGCCGAATAACCTCATTTCTTTTCTCTCTCTGACCTTTTCGATTTTTAGCCTTAGTCTTGATTGAATCTCTCCTTCTTCTCCCTAACTCCATTGATCACCTCTTTGATTGAATAATTTTTTTCATCCCTCTTTCAAATCTTTTTGTTCTTGCTTTGGCCAATTCTCCTTAATTGATTATTGCCGAAAGTCATTTGAGTTATTTGTAAGGGTAAGTACAATCGCTTCATTATTACTTTTTTAGCTGAATATCTGTTAGCTCTACTGCCATGTTTCTACTACAAAGGCTGAAAAGCTGAAAAGTCGAAAGGCTGGAAACCCAAAAAAATGGGTTGACGTCACCACATGGGGGTGTGGGCACCCTTGTGGTGGGTCGTGTGACAAAACATGGTCGTGTGGTCGACGAGATGGCTATGAGTGTCTTCATGGGCCAAAACGATACTAGGCCATTTTGGGCTGAATTGGGCCATATAGGCCCAATGGGCCTGTAAGCCACACACGAAATTAATCACATAAAAGTGTGGTTACTATTAGGCTAGGCTATGTAAATCACACGGCTAAGGCTCATTTAGGTTATGTGGGTCATACGAACGTGTGGTCCCACATGGGGCTACAATATGGGCCATAGGCCCATTATCATCGATTGACTGTTAAGGTTGCACGGGTCACCCAAGACGACTGTGGACCTACTATTAGGCCAGTAAGTGTACCTGGACCCTTATTTTTGGTAAGATGACTGTTTTACCCCTGTATGATGTATGACTGTTTAAGCATGTCATTTTTACTATATGTACATTTATATCATGTTGCACTGCATGGGTTGGGATATATAATTTTGAAGGAAGTGTACTGAAAGGCTATAAGCCTATTACTGGTAGCTCTACTGCAAATACTGTTTTAATTTCGTAGTCGGTATGACTTGGTATGTAGGGTTGGGTGGGTCGATTTTATCCTCACATAGTGTGTAAGGCTGGTACGGAGATGGTGTGTAGCAGATGAATTGGGTAGGATTCTGTGTTTGCATACTGTACTGAAATGGGCTAAGGCCCAGAATACCACCGACTTGAAATGGGCTCGAGCTCGGTCATCTTTATTCTCAAGGAGGGCTAAGGCCCTAATCAAACCGAGGGCTTAGGCCCAAATTGTGTTTACTCTGATTGCATGCTTTTATGGGATTTCACACACTGAGTTTTCGTAAACTCACCCATCTATCAACTACGTAGGAAATCCCTAGGCTTAGACGGATTGGGGCGATAAAGGACTCAGAGATGGCCACTCGATGAAGTTTCTTTTAATATTATAATTAAAATTTTATTTTGGGTTTTATTATGTAATAAGGCCTCTATAATTTTTAATTTTTGGGGTTTATTTATTTTTTATTTATATCTGCGAGTAGTACGAACAGGTTTTCAAAAGGTATGCATGATTTACCAAGATACCACGAATACGCAAAATCGTTTCAAAAGCTTTCGCAATAAACGAGATTTTTGAATTAATAAGTTTTAAAGTGAATACTTTTGATAGTGACACAAATTTTAAAATCATTTTCTAGTTCACACAAAGAGGCTAAATAAATAGTGGGCTTTTCAAACAATTTCACGCTTTACAGAAAACACTTCAACATGACATTGCCAGATTCAGCCATAATGTCCAGGCCGGGTTTGGGGTGTTACATATGGGCTTAGATGAATACTATGAGAATTCGACCTAACATGAGTATATGGAAATTTTGTATATTTTGTGATTTTTATGATTAAGGAATGTGGGGGCTAATTTGTAAAATCCCATAAATGTGTGTTTGTGGATTGATTTGAATTATTTGGTGAATAAAAGAGTCAAATTTTAATTTATATAGATCAAGAACTAAAGAGAACAGAATTAGATCGGGGAAAGTCTAAAGTCGTCGAGTAGCTAATTTTGTCTATCCGAATCCGTATGAGGTAAGTCGGTATACAAACAAATGTATTTTGAATTGAAATATTAATGTTAATATGACATTTAACATTGATGAATGGTTATATGAGTTGAGCATAAGACATCCGAGAAAGTATCGATAAATTTTCGACGTTCGAAAAGCCCCGTACGAACCTTAGGAATAGTTAGGATACATATGTCATGACATAGGATCTGATATGTGTTATCGTGTAAGACCACATCTGGGACGTTGGCATTGACTTATGATTTACTTGTAAGACCACGCCTGGGACGTTGGCATCGTATTTGATTTCGTGTAAGACCCTATCTAGGACAGTGGCATCAGTATTTGATTACATGTAAGACCACATCTGGGATGTTGGTATTGTATGAGCTTTCTAAGCTATTCACATATCCTTATGATTTCAAACGGTTCAATGGGCATTTCGAGAAACGAATGAATATATGAGATGTGTATCCGATTCAGGTATGTCTGAAATGTATACTATGTTTGAGAATAAAGGTAAGTATATGTACACGTGATGATATGTGATATAAGTATGAGAAAGTAAGTTATTTGTGCAAATGAATTGAGTATATGGAAATGTACATGAATTATGTGGTTTGTGATAGTGTCTTGGCCATGGAGTATATGTGTTTTTTATGTTTATATGCTTAAGTTGATAAGCTTATTTGTATATGGCTTACTAAGCTTTTGGAAGCTTACTTTTTGTGTGTTTACATTGTTTTATAGATATCGTAGCTATCGGGAGCTCGAGGATCGTCGAAGATTGTCACTACACTATCAAACTATATTATGGTACCTTTTGAAAATGTATATATTGAAGTATGGCATGTATAGGCTAGAAGGTTGTGAATATATTTTGTAATGTGTATATCCAGCCATGTGATATGGCTTGGTTTTGGGTGTGATTATGAATAAATTTTGGTATATGCTTTGTGTTCAAAAATTGTATATTTTGATGTACTCTTGAATGACCAAATGAAATAGTCAATTTTCCTAAGTTTTGGTATGTCCATATTTGAGGAATTGGTAAGTTTATGGCATGAGATTGAATGAAGTAAATTGAGGTTATGAAACATAAGTTCTGGTATGACTTTGAATTATGTTTTGGCATGATTTTGGTATGGTTATAAGCATAAATTTGGTTGTTTATGATATAGCATGAATGGTGTATGTTTTAGTGTATGAATTGACTGGAAATTGATATGAATATGCTTGGTTTTATGCTTGTAGGGATGACCAAAATGGGGTGGCAAATTGGCCTTTCAAATGGCCTATTTTTGTCCACACGGGCGTATGTCTCAGCCGTGTGTGACACACGGTCATGTTGAACGGCTGTGTGTCCCTTGGGGTACCCTATTATTTTAAGTTAGTCTTGAGCACAACCAAGGCATACGGCCGTGTGGCTAACCGTGTGACCCGAGTTAGTTTTGACCACAGCCAAGGCACACAGGTATGTCTTGTGGCCATGTGATTAAGTCAATATGTATGCCCTGATTTGAGACGGTCCAGACACACGGGCGTGTCTAACGCCGTGTAAGTTACACAGCCTATTCACACGGGTGTGTGACCTCTGTAACTTAGAAAATTTGCTTAAGTTTCGAAAAATTTTGTATGTGTTTGATTTAATCCCGACCCCTTTCTAAAGCATGATTAAGGTCTTGATGACCTATATAAGGGACTTTATAAAGATGTTTGACTATGTTTGTGGATGAAGTTATTCAAATGTTCGTGAAATGTTTCGATTTGTCCGTTAATGCTTTTAACCCTAGTCCGGCGATGGATATGGGTTAGGGGTGTTACATTTTATTGGTATTAAAGCTACGGTTTAATCGATTCTAGGACTAACGTAGCGTATGTGAGTCTAGCTATACATGCCATATTTATGAACGATGATAGTGTGATGAATCCTGACAATGAAAATGTGTTTTTATATAGAAAATGGATCCCGAACGAGCTGTAGCTGATGATATCGAGACTAATGCGCCTGCTCCTTCGCAAGGGATAGCGCCATCCGACTCTAGACCGGCTACGAGTATGTAACAGCCTGTTTTAGACCCTAATCGAAATGGTATTTTCGGGACCACAAATCCGAGTCAGAAAAATATTTTTAAATTATTTTATGTGTTTATTATGTGTGAATTTATTTGTGTGAAATTTTTGTGCTTTAATTTTGTTGTTTGAGTGTCCGATTAAATAAAAGGACTTAATCGTGTAAAATGAAAATTTTGTGGTTATTTCTAACAAGGGTCGAATTGATGATATTTTTATTTCATGATGTATGTATGTTGTAAATAAACCATATTTATAAGCTAAGGATGGTAGTAACCTTAATGAACATGACTTTATTATTATATGTCAAAGGTTAAATATGTAAATTATGTAATAATATGTATATAATAAAACATATAATTAAAAATCAATGTTCATATTCTTATTTCATGACCGAAACACATAAATAAATAAAAGAAAAAGAAGCTAGGATATTCGACACTTTGGAAGTTCAATCAAGGTATGTAACTAGCTCGGTTTTTTATAATTTTTACGTTTTTGAGATTGTTGCTAAGTCATCTACAAAATCATGCTTGAATTTTTGGTATTGATGAATATTTTGAGTTATGCCATTGTTGAAAGCTTGTGATTTTTGTTGTTTGATGATGAAATATGAAAGATATGTTTTGGATTAACATGTTTTGTATTGGAGTTTTTGATGATTTTGAGTAATCAAGACTAAATTGCAAAAATAATAATTTAAGAGTCTAAAATGTGAAAAAAAATGAAATATATGGACTTGTATGAACACTAGGAACATTCAACCTAACATTTGTATGTTGAGATTTTGCATGTTTTGTGTTTTGTGCAATTTGGACTAAATTGTAAAAAGTATAAAATGTCAGGGGTAAAACGATAATTTGCCCATTTATGTGTTTTTGGATGAATTTGATTGAATATTTGGTTAAATAAGTTTAATTTATATTAATTTAGATCAAGACAAGAGAAAATCTGATTTGGATCGGGGGAAAACTAAAATTGTCGACTAGCCGCTCCGTTCCATTTTACATCGTCCGAGGTAAGTTTATAAGCAAATAGACGTACTTAATTTTAATTAAATGTGAACTATATATGCTGAATTGAAATATGTAAATGTATATATGCAATAGCCGAATGTGATTAAGTGTGGCAGAAATATTTATGAATTTGTTTCAACCAAGTTACGACGTTCGAAAGCCCCATATGAACCTTAGGAATAGCTAGGATACATATGTTATGACATAGGATTCTAATATGTGATCTGTGAGTAAGACCATGGCATTGATATATGTGTGTGATAAGACCCTGTCTCGGACAGTAGCATCGATATGTAATTACATGTAAGACCACGTCTAGGACGTTGGCATTGTACGATATATGTGATTATCCGAGTGTCCTATCTAATTTTGAATGGTTCACTGGGCAACGATAAGTGTGATCGAATGTGTAAATTGAGCTAAAAATGATCAGGTATGAATTAGTTTATTTCCTACTTGAAATAAGGTAAGTAATTTACTTGATATTTGTTGTAAGTCTTGTATGAAGTAAAGGAAAAATGTATGTGAACATGGTAAGCATATTTGGCTTTGTGAATAAATGATATGAAAATTCTGGAATTCATTCTTAAATATGTGTATATGTGACCATGTATATTCAGCCACATAAGTAGTATATGTACATGATGTTATATTATGATTATTGAGCTTGTGCATATGGGTATTTGTATATTTGGTTATATAATGACATTTTGGTTTTGAAAGTTGAATAATAATTTGTTACTTTAATTATATGAGCATTCGACCAAGGTAGCGTTTGCGTATGAAAATGTATTATTTATGGAATTTGTAAGTTTGAGATTAATTGTGGTAATGATAATATAATTTGGTTTAGTTTATTTGAGTTGATTATATCATTGAGTTGTTTATTCGCTTATGACTTTCTAAGCTATGTTAGCTTATTGTATGTGTTTGTGTTTGCCTCTGTTTTATAGATTTTGGAGTCGAGTTACGAGCTCGGGGATAATCAATAAAGTCTATCACACTATCGACTATCTTTGGTCTTTTATAAGCTAAATTTTCGAAATTATGGCATGTATAGGCTGGATTATACTTTTGAAATGTTGTATTTTGGTCTATGTATAATTTGAGCCATGGAAAAATGGCTTAACTTCTATGCTTGAGTTCGGTTTCGGTTTAATTATGGTTTAAGTCCATTTTGGTTATTATGCTATGTGCCATGGATGATTAGAATTTGTGATATGTGTTTGCGTATTTAGGTTGGTTGATGATTTCGAATATGGTAAGAATGAATTGGTTATGATCTATATTTGGTCTTGGTTTGAGCTTATATTGGGAGTGTATCCAAGATATATGATGTTTGTGAAGTTTGTTATGTGTTTCGGTTATATGGTATATAATGGTTGTTAATGGAACTAAGATATATCATGTATTAGCTAGATAAAAATCAAGATATATGCGTGGGGTAAATTCAGTGTTCACTTATGGACTATATTAATTATATGTATGATACTTGATTTGTTGTTATGGCAAGTCGAACATATTGGGACTTAGATTTATATAAGAAGATTGGATTAATGACTAAAGGATATGTGTGCTTTGGTATTTGATCATGACACGTTAGTTGAGCTCTTATATGTTTTTACATGCATATATATAGATGCGCTTAAATTATGGTTGATATGTATATGTGTATGGCTATACAAATTTGTTAGTTATTTGTAAGCTTACGAATATGTACAAATAAATTGTGTTAGCCATATAGATAAGGAAATGAAATTGGTTTTATATATAACCTTTGGTAATGTTGGTTTTGCTTATGAAATTGGGTTATTAATTTGTACGGGTATGATATGAATTATTTGAGTGTAATGATACTAATTAATTAAATAAGGTAACTTGTGTGATTCATAGTTATAATTTTGAATACCATAGTTATTAAATAACTATATAAGTTGATTGTTGATAATTATGGAGCATGCACAATTTGTTGTTAAAATGTACATGAGCATTAGCTATAAAATTGTTTCGATACTCAGATAATAAGTAAGTTGGTTGATATACGCTCGGTATATGATATGTATTTCAGATTAATAATTTGAAATTTTAAATAAGATGAGAGTATTCATGTGATTGATTTACAAAGTATAAATTTTTTAATTGTCTATTTTGAGTTGCGTTTGATCAGTAATGCCTCGTAACCCTAATCTAGCGACGGATACGGGTTAGGGGTGTTACATTTTATTGATCAGAGCTATGATTTAGTTGATTCTAGGACTAACGTAGCACGTGTGAGTCTAGCTATACATGCCATTTTATATACTGAGATAGTGTGATGACTTCTAACATTTGAAAATGTGTTTTCATATAGTAAATGGATCCCGATAGATCTATAGCTGATGATGTCGAGAGTATAGCACCTGCTCCCGCGCAAGGGATAGTACCGGTTGATTCTCGATTGACTTTGAGTAATCTGGAGGGAGAGGCTAAGCAAGCCTTTTACCAAATGATGAATGATTGGTTTACTAAGTATATCCGAACTAATCCAGCTGCAGAACAACCTCCACCCTCTACTAATCCACTTCAATACCTGTTATACCTCAAGTGAGTGATCCGTTGAGATTGCTTAAGCCTCCTGTTGATAAAATCAAAAACAACGGGGCTGAAGAATTCAGAGCTACTGATGATGATGATGCTAAGCAAGCTGAATTCTGGCTTAATAATACTATTCGTGTGTTTGATGAGTTATCTTGTATCCCGGATGAGTGTTTAAAATGTGCCATATCTTTGCTACGAGTAGGGTCAAAAGATATCGCCTTAACATGGAGACGTGAAAAACATCGTGAACCCTGTCTAATTCCGGAGGTAATTCCAATTGATAAGCCACTGGACCTACTCGCTTAAGAACTCGATAAGGCCCGATGAATTGCGGACTCAACTTGACCTTATTACCAAACCTTAATATCTTCTTCCAAGGAGAAACCTTCAAGAAAACCATATCACCTACTGAGTACTCAATCTCCTTACGCTTCAAATTCGCATACGATTTTTGCCTATCCGATGCTTCCTTTAACCGATCTCTGATTATCTTGACCTTATCTTCAGTATCTGCTACCAACTCAGGTCCAAGAACCTGTCGTTCTCCCAACTCAGTCCAACAACTAGGTGTACGACACCTACGTCCATCTGGCTTTCATATGGTGCCATTCGGATACTACCGATAATCGTTGTTATACGCAAACTCTGCCAACGGCAAGTAATCTTCCCAACTACCTCGGAAGTCGATAAAGCAACCCCTCGACATGTCTTCCAAAATCTGAATAACCCTTTTCGACTGACCATCCGTCTGTGGATGAAAAGCCGTGCTAAAGTTCAGTCGCGTTCCTAACTCCTCATGCAAATTTTGCCAGAACCGAGATGTGAACCTAGGATCTCGATCAAAAATAATCGATACTGGCACTCCATGAAGTGGTACAATCTCCGCCACGTACAATTTGGCTAACTGCTGAAGTGAATAATAGTGCGGATAGGTATGAAATGAGCAGACTTGGTCAACCTATCCACGATCACCCAAACCGAGTCTTTCTTTGTCGGTGTCAAGGGTAGCCCACTCACAAAGTCCATGGTTACCCTCTCCCACTTCCAAAGTGGTATCTTTACTGGCTGTAAAAGTCCGGAAGGTAGTTGATGCTCAGTTTTCACCTGCTGGCATGTCAGGCATCTCCCAACAAACTCCGTTACTTCTCGCTTAAGCCCAGGCCACCAATACAATTCTCGCAAGTCGCGGTACAAATTATTTCCTCTAGGATGCATGGCACAAAGTCCTTCATGAGCTTTTTTCAGAATTGACTGCCTTAAATCAGAGTCCTTCGGAACGCAAATTCTCCATCAGAAACATAGAACTCCTTCACTGTTCAACCCAAACTCGGAAGTTTCCCTTTTCTCAACTTGCTGGAACCTACCAACCAAAGACTCATCCTTCAATTACTTTTCCTTAATCTGATCCACCCAGGTTGGCCTTACTTGCAATTCAGCTAATAGATTGCCATCATCATACAGACTCAGACGAGCGAGCATTATTCTCAGATCAGATATAGCTCTAAGGCTTAGAGCATTGGCTACCACATTAGCCTTCCCTGAGTGATACTCAATCGAACAATCATAGTCCTTAAGCAATTCTATCCATCTTCGTTGCCTCAGATTCAACTGCTTCTGAGTTAGCAGGTACTTGAGACTCTTATGATCCATGTATATGACACACTTTTCTCTATACAGGTAGTGTCTCCAAATCTTAAGTGCAAAGATTGCTGCTATCAATTCTAAATCGTGAGTAGGATAGTTCACTTCGTGAGGCTTAAGCTGTCGTGATGCATAAGCAGCCACCTTTCCCTTTTGCATCAACACACAGCCCAAACCCACATGTGATGCGTCACTATACAAGGTAAAATCCTTCCTAAACTCCGGCTGAATCAAGATAGGTGCCTTGGTCTGAACTTTATTCAACTTCTCAAAAGCTTCCTGTTGTTTCTTGGCCCAAAAAAATGGTGCACCTTTCCTTATAAGCTTTGTCAATGGTGCTGCCAATACAGAAAAACATTCCACAAACCTTCTATAATACCCTGCCAAACCCAAGAAACTCCAGATTTCTGACACCGACATAGGTGGCTTCCATTCCAGAATTGGTTCAATCTTTCGAGGGTCCACCTTGATCCCCTCAGCAGAGACAACATGATCTAAAAAGGTTACCTTCCTCAACCAAAACTCACACTTACTAAATTTCGCATAAAGTTCTCTCTCCATCAAAACTTGCAGCACAATGCGGAGATGTTCATCATGTATCTCTTCAGTTTCAGAATACACCAGAATATCGTCAATAAAAACGACTACAAATTGGTCCAAGAATGGTTGGAATACCCAATTCATCAGATCCATAAATGCTGCAGGAGCGTTTGTCAACCCAAATGGCATAACCAAAAACTCGTAATGACTATACCGAGTCCTGAATGCCGTCTTATGAACATCCACCTCCTTGACCCTTAATTGATGATATCCAGATCGAAGATCAATCTTGGAAAATACCGAAGCTCCTCTAAGTTGGTCGAACAAGTCGTCGATTCTTGGAAAAGGGTACTTATTTTTAATCGTTAGTTTGTTCAATTGTTGATAATCGATGCACATCCGTATCGTCCCATCCTTCTTCTTCACAAACAACACCGGTGCTCCCCATGGGGACACACTCGGCCTAATGAAGCCTCTATCCAACAACTCTTGAATCTGTTCTTTCAGCTCCACTAACTCCTTCAGTGCCATCTTGTATGGTGCGATGGATACTGGTGCTGTTCCAGGGAACAAGTCAATTCCAAACTCAACTTCTCGGTTCGGAGGCAACCCCGGGGGTTCTTCTGGAAAAACATCTTGGAATTCCTTAATAGTTCTGACTTTATCCACCATCAAACTGTAACACCCCAAACCCGAGACCATCGCCGGTGTCGGACCCGAGGGGTTAACAAGCCAAGTTCACATGTTTTGCCCACCAATTTGACATTTCCAGTCAGGCTGGAAAACTGCGTCACTGTCGCCTTAAAAATCATATCTCGAGTTTCAAAACTCGGAAACTGGTTTTGTAAATTTTCCCTGAATTTAGACTCATATATACATCCATGGATTTATTTCTAGGATTTTTGGTCGGGCCAATTGGTACAGTTTATTAGTTAAAGTTACCCATGTTACAGGGATCGACTGCTCTGACCTTCGCGCGGTATGACTTGAATATCTCTCTGTACAGGGCTTTAATGCTGGTGTCGTTTGTTTCTAATGAAACTAGACTCAAAATGAAATCTGTACATATAAGGTATATTTCCTAATTCTTTTTGGATAATTTATAGTGAATTTTTAAAGTTGCGACAGGGAACCCAGAAACCATTCTGGCCCTGTCTCACAATAGCTTTAATATCTCTTAACCTGTAACTCCTATGACCATTTCGTTTCTTCCATATGAAAATAGACTCATCAAGGTTCATTTACATAGCTTATTCACTATTTAATTCCATTCCTATGAATTTTGGTGATTTTTCACATTCATGCCACTGCAGCTGGCAGCATCTGTTTTAAGATAGGACTTACCTATTTGGTAGTCTCCATGAATCAACTAGTCTTGCCATACATAGGTTCATATATGATCATTTTAACCATGCAAATGGCTGATCATATGACCAACATTCCCATTTCCAAGCCATAGCCACATCATGACACCAAATATATACATACAACCCACAATTTGTCTAAGTTCATGCTTCCTTTTCGAGCCATTTTCGCATGGCCGTATATACTTACATTACAACATATTTAACAAACAAGAGGTAGTCCTATACATGCCATCTCAAGTTCAATCAAAAATTTATACCAAAATGGAGGCTTGATAGTGTGAATGACTTCACTTCAACGATCCCAAATCCAATTGCTTGAGCGAAATCTAAAAAAACCGAGAGCCAAAGCAACGGGTAAGCATTCTTATGCTTAGTAAGTCTCAAGGAATATAATCAACTCTAATTACAGCAATACATTCACATAGCCAAATGCATCATTTCATTAATACACATTCTTACTTCACACTTCATCATTATATGATTTCACAAAATATCAATCAATTCAATAAATGAAATTTATTAGTCGATTGAGCGAATGTTGCTCAAACATGTCGACTTTCCAATGCACATATAACGTACCTTATCCTTTGGGCTTTTCGAGTGTACTAATTGAATTCATTACAGCAACCAACACTCACCTCCAGCCCAAGATTCTTCGGAATATAACCGGATATAATCACGTGCACAAATGCCTTCGGGTCTTAGCCCGGATAGAATGTCTCGCACGAATGCCTTGGTCTTAGCCCGGATGTAGCCACTAGCACAATTGCCTTCGGTCTTAACCGGATATAATCTCCAGCATAATTGTCTTCGATTTAGCCCGGATATCATTCAATTTCCATGAACACATACATCAATTATCATTGGACATACATAATTCATTTTCATTACTAAGGCTCAAACGCAATTATAGTCGCAAGCATATTCGCCGGGACTTAGCCCGGTAGAATTCAAATACTCATGCATACATAATCAATAATCAATACACATCCATACTTTATTTCACACAATTCAAGTAGGGTCACTTCTTGAGGACTTACCTCGGATGTTGTCGAACGGCTTTTTCGGCTATTCGATCACTTTCTCCTTCCCTTGTCCAATTGTGGCCCTCTAAGCTCTTGAGCTAATTCAAACAAATTCAATTTATTAAAACCTCATTGTGCTAGCTTATGGCGAATATGACAAGGAGTTTAAATGGTCATATAGGCCACCCTTTAGCTTGAATACACAATGGTCATGCACATTTTATACTACATCAAGCAATTCAATACAATTTATTCGAGCATCAAGGAAATGCTAAGGCCTTCAATAGGCTACCCAAGGCCGAATATTCATGTACATGTTGAGGTAAATTTTGCATTTAATACCTCACAAAAACAACATGCAATTTACTAATTAATGCTTTGCACATTGTGGCCCAAAACATATAATATAGCATCAAGCACTTATATGTGTGCTAGGCCGAATTGTGCTTGCAATTTCACAAGCATTCTTCCACATCTTCTTCTTTAAACCAATATATTCATCACTTAGTTCATAACCAAAACATAATGTGCAATCATATATATGCATATATGAGCATGGCCGAATTTTCAAGGTGTCCATAGCCATCCAAAACACAAATTTTTAACTAACATGCAAGAAGCATGAATCATGCTCAAGAATGCATCATGGCCGAATATGACAATCATGCTCCTTTTCAACTTCAATCATGATAAAACAAAGAGAAAACTCAAAATCTTACTCATGAGTAGAAAATCCATCATTGCATGCATCATCATCAAGCTTCACACTTAGCATGCAATGGCTTTATCACCATAACAACTTTGGCCAAATACCATTTCCATGGCATAACAAAGATTTGAGCCATGGCTAACATGCACATCAAGTTAGCAACCAAGACATGCATGAAACTCCTAACACAACCTCATACATACCTTAATCTTGATGCAAACTTAGCCAAATCCCTTCTAGATCTCTTCCAAACCAAGCATGAAGCAAAAATCCTCCCCTTTTTCCTTAGTATTTTCGGCCAAGAAGTGAAAATGGATGAGCAAAATTTTCTTTTCTTTCCTTAGGACATTCGCCAAGAGCTATGGTGAAAGATGAACATTTTTTTCCTTTTTTTTCCATACTCTTATTTTATTATTTCTAACATGCACCACTAGCAAAACATGTTTAAGACATGTTTTCTTTTGCCCATATTCATCACCATGGCCGGCCACTATAGTCAAATTTGGGGAATTTGACATGCAAGGACAACATTTCTAGTGTGCATCAATAGGCCACTTCCACATTTGCCTATCTCAATTCTAAATTTTCTCACACAAGTCCTTTCTAGTGAAATTCACCTTTATAACACTAAATCAATCATCAAAAAATGTCATACATGAATACTCACATATTATAGGCATCGAAATAAATTTTAAATTATTGTTATGCCTCGGTTTTGTGGTCCCGAAACCACATTCCGGCTAGGGTCTATTTTGGGCTGTCACACAAACCTCCAGTCTCTGACTGACTTATAAATGCCAAATACGCCTCACAGCCTTTATGAATCCACTTCTCGGCTCTCAACGCCGACACCACATTGGACAAATAATCCCTTCGTTCACCTACCATCATAACCTCCACACCCTCCGCGGTTTTTAACACCATTCGCTTAGCTGCATAGTCCAAAGTTGCCCTATGCTTAACAAGCCAATCTATCCCCAAGATGAGATCGAATTCTCTAAACGGTAACTCCATCAAGTCTCCAACGAATATCCTACCTTGAGTTTCTAGAGGCACGTCCCTATACAGTTGGTCTACCCTAATCGAGTGACCCAAAGGACTTAGTACTTATACCCCACTCACAGTCTCCTCAGAGTGCACACCCAACGACCCAGATATGGCACATGCAACATACGAATGAGTAGATCCAATATCTATCAAAGTAGTGTACGACTTACTAGAAATCAAGAACGTACCAGTTATGACATCAGGTGCATCACCCTCCTCTCGACAACGAGCTGCATACACCAATACTGGCTGTCGAGCCTCAGCATTTTCAGCACCCCTGCTAGGTGCTCCTTGTCCCCGACCATTTCTGTTACCGCCCCTACCTTGACCACGTCCTCTCGATGGTTGTGGTCCACCTCTTGTTGGTTGGGCAACCCTCCATTCTGCAACCTGAACCTGATCTATTTTCTGAGGACAGTCCTTGACTTTATGCTCCACAGACCCACACCGAAAAAAAGCACCAGAGCATTTCCTACACTCTCCTAGATGTACCTTACCATAGTCCCTACAAACCTGTGGTCTAACAACATTCATCGGAACTGCTCGAACTGGCTCTTCTACTCTTGCCCTTTTAGCACTCCTATTTGCATCACCTAAGGGTCTTGAATCCCTCCAGAAACGGTTCTAATCCTTTTCACGATTCTGTTTTTTGATGTGCTTTACCTCATCCGCTATCTTAGCTTTCTCCACAAAGGCAACAAAGTCATGCTCCCTCTGCGGAGCAATTATCACCCTCAACTCATCTCTAAGACCATCCTCAAAACGTACACTACGTTCATACTCCGTACAGACTATCCCAACGGCATACCAGCTCAGCCTCAGAAACTCAGCCTCGTGCTCAGTAACCGTCTTACCTCCTTGAACCAGATTCAGGAATTCTTTCCTGCGGGTGTCCACATAACTTACCCCAACATACTTTCCCTTGAAGACCATCTTAAACAGCTCCCAAGTCACCCTGTCAACGGGGGTCCCATCTCTCATAGTGAGCCACCACTGATAAGCCTCATCCCGCAGTAATGAGATGGCTCCCTTCAGCTTCTACTCCACAGAGCAGTCCAAATAATCCATAATCCGTTCCGTGGCCTCCAACCAATAATCCGCCACATTCGGGGCTACACCAGATACACCCCTAAAGATCTCCGCTCCGTTAGCCTGGAGTCGCTCAGAAATAGATCCTCAAACTCCATTACCTGTGCTTGCCCCGACAACCCTTTCCAGAACTCGAAGCATTGCCTGTGATAGGGCGTCACCCCCTGCACCTCGATCATGAGATTCCACTTCTGTTGTCGGTGGTACCGGTGCATCTACCACCAGCATATGCCTTGAAGACGAAATCCAACCCCTGTACTACCTTGGCCACGTCCACGGCCCCTTCCACGTGCTGCCCTCGTACTCATGTCGTATTATCTAATTACGAATTTTATGCATCGAGTAAATATTTCAGTGTTTATTACAGATGTTTTATGAATAGACAGTAATTCAGGGTTTGTTTTTCATGGAAACGCAGCCTAGCTACAGTCTTTAGTCCACTTATCAAAAGTTCCTACAGTTCACATATGTAACACCCCTAACTCGTGGCCGACGCCGGTGTCGAACACGAGGGGTTAACGGCCAAATCCTCTCAAGATACCAACCAATTTGACATTACCAGTCAGGCTGGAAAACTGCGTCACCGTCGCCTTAAAAATCATATCTCGAGTTTCAAAACTCGGAAACTGGTTTCGTAAATTTTCCCTGAATGTAGACTCATATACCCATCCATGGATTTATTTTTAGAATTTTTGGTTGGGCCAATTGGTACAGTTTATTAGTTAAAGTCACCCATGTTACAGGGATCGACTGCTCTGACCTTCGCGCGTTACAACTTGAATATCTCTCTGTACAGGGCTTTAATACTGGTGCCATTTGTTTCTAATGAAACTAGACTCAAAATGGAATCTGTAAATATAAGGAATGACTCCTAATTCTTTCTGGATACTTTATGGTAAATTTTCAAAGTCGCGACAGGGGACCCAGAAACCGTTCTGGCCCTGTCTCACGAGAACTTTAATATTTCTCAGTATACTGCTCATATGGTCGTTTCGTTTCGTCCATATAAAAATAGATTCATCAAGGTTCAGTTCCATAATTTACTCACTATTTAATTCTACTTCTACTATTTTTAGTGATTTTTCAATCTCACCTCACTGCTGCTGTCCGCAACAGTTACTGCAGAGACTATGCCAATTTCATGAATTTTTCCTTGGCCTTAATCATCCATCATACATGACACAAATTATGGCCACCTTATCAAAATTTGAGTTTCTAAGACTCGTGGCTATAGGTTCTAGCATCCTACTCGACGACCACATAGGCCATTTTCGCATGGCTTAAAGTTTACAACCCACAATTCGACAAAATATAATAGCCTATACATGCCAAATGTTCTTCAACAACAAAAACAATACCACAAGATTTCAGCCGGTGTGATGATCTTCAACGACGGTCCCGATCACGCAAACAATACGAGTCCGAGAGACCTAAAATGGGTGACAAGAAAAACACCGAGTGAGTTTACAACTCAAGAAGTCATAAGCATTCATCAATCCACCGATAAAGTTACTACTACATGTACAACAAATGAGGCTAGGTACTCGTCCATATCGAATCTATACCATAATACCTCGGACCTTTCGGTCCAATCTCGCACCAATTCATACATCCACATTTCATATTCTACACAACAAGATAATCAAGCATTTTTACACATTAACTCATTTTCCAGCACAACCATACAATTTCAATCATCACATAGATTTAAGGCTTACCAAATTCAACCCCAAGCATGAACGTATTCTCTATTCGTCATGAGCTCGAGGTACTTACCCGATCCGCTGTCCATACTCAATTCAATGGAGACACACCCTCCATATATATAGAGTACGCACACACAGTGCTTACTACTCGATTTCGCACACTTAGTGCCACGTAATTTAAGCCCGCACACACAAAGCCATACCCTCCGAGCTCGCACACCCAAAGGTCAGTATTTTTCCAGCTTGCACACTTAGTGCCATATATTTCCAGCACGCACACTTAGTGCCATATATTTCTAGCACGCACACTTAGTGCCGATCTCGCCACCGTACACACGTATTGTTCCGCACACTTAGTGCCAAAGCAAACTTTCTACACATTTCACTATTTCTTTTACATTCAACAAATGTCATCACTCCATACACATACATTTTCATTTATATATATATATCATCCCATTAAACACAATTGCATAAATTTTACAATCATTTAAGCAATATCAAATACGTGTTAATGACTTACTTTGTATTGGGTAAAATGGTTCCAACTCGGCTACTCGATGTTCTTTCCTTTGCCTTTGCTTGATTCTCCACCTTTAGCTTCTTGAGCTTAATCAATAAATTAACTAGTTTAACCGTCTTGCTAAATATTTATAATTCAACTACACATGCATATGTATGCTTGTATATTCGCAACCATCCTCACTAATTACCCATTTAGTCGATTATACACATAAGTAAAGGTAACATCACGAACGGCATACTTATGTATATTTATACAATGTCAAATATAACATCTTTTAAACACCTAATTTTATCTCATGAACATTTAATCAAATTTTCCTAATCTAACATATATTTTCACATCTATTCGTAACATCAATCCATCATTTCCATTTCATTTAACACTTAACATTTACCACATATCAATTAACCAACTCTTCATCTAATCATGCTCTCATATTCGGTCATCCATACCTATACTAACCCTAACAAAATAATTTCTAAGTTTAACACAAGCACCACATTTTAGCATCATGGCCGAACACTTCATGCCTCATCACCACGACATCAAAACACCAACCGAATCATTCCTATCACCGAGACTAAGGTTCGCACCTTAGCTTCCCACATTCTTCTCATAACATTTCATAGTTCATTCGGCCACTCATCATTCAACCAACAAAATTTCCTAGCAAACCCCTATGGCCAAGCGCACCCACACACTTACATCTCAACTCACAATACCCAAAAAATCACATACTAACTAAACTATCTTAAGCAATCGAAGAGTCCCCCCCCCTTTTTCCATGGCCGAATGTTCCATTCCCCCATCATTATTCAACATTTTAGCATGGCTAAGCAAGAACCATGATCATTTACTTAAAACAAGTAAGCATCTCACAAGTTAACACAATGTACTAACCTCCTTAAGGCTTCAAGTGACCGAAATTCTCCCCTCCTTCCTTCCTTCTAACCGGCCAAGTTCAACGAAGAGAGAACTCTCTTTCCTCCCTTTTTTTTTTCTCCTCACTCACGGCAATGGCAAGGTAAAGGATGAACACTCCCTTTTTTTTTTTTTCTTATTTTATTCTAGTTTGTCTCCCATAATCCAATTTCTTATTATAATATCTAAGGCAAACAAATATATTGCCCATCATCCATCTAACTTGGCCGGCCACCATAAGGAAAATTTGGCAATTTGACATGCAAGTCCAAGCATTTTCTAATATGTATGAATAGGCCACTTTAACATTAGCCTAGCACATTTCTCAATTTCCTCACATAAGTCCTTTCTAATAAATTTCACCTACGAATGACGAAATTAAGGCACGAAATTTTCACATATGTACGTTCATGCACAATAAACATAGAAAATAATAATTAATTATTCTTGTGTCTCGGTTTTGTGGTCCCAAACCACATCCCGACTATGGTCAATTTTGGGATGTCACAACTCTCCCCACTTAAGAAATTTTCGTCCCGAAAATCTTACCTAAAATAGGCTTGGGTATCGCTCTTTCATAGAGTCCTCAAGTTCCCAAGTGGCTTCTTCAATTCGTGTTTATGCCACAACACCTTCACTAACGGGATTTTCTTATTGCGCAACTCTTTTACTTCACGCATCATAATGCGAACCGGTTCCTCTTCATAGCTCAAATTAGGTGAATCTCAATCTCGGATGGAGCAATTACGTGCGATGGATCGACCTATATCGTCAAGCATCGAGACATGAAAAACATTGTGAATCTTCTCGAGCTCGGGGCAAAATCAAACGATACGCGATCGGACCGACTCGTTCGGATATCTCATATGGCCCGATGAACCTCGGGCTCAATTTGCCCTTACGGCCAAATCTAAGCACTTTCTTCGGGTGAGACTTTGAGAAATACCTTGTCTCCAACCCGATATTCAATATCTTTTCTTTTCAAATCCGCATACGACTTTTGGCGATCCGGCGACTTTCAAACTTTCACGAATTACTCGAACTTTTGCTCGGCATCCTTAACCAAATCAACCCAAGATTTTTCCTTCACTAAGTTCATCCAGAATAATGGGTACGGCATTTACGACCGTATAAAGCCTCGTAAGGTGCCATCTTGATACTTGATTGAAAGCTATTGTTGTGCGAATTCAACCAAAGGTAAATACCGTTCCCATGCACCACTAAACTCAAGGATGCAACATCTCAACATATCCTCGAGTATTTGAATTATCCGTTCGGATTGACCATCGGTTTGGGGTGAAAAGCGGTGCTAAAATGCGCTTTGGTACCCAACGCCTCTTGCAATTTCTTCCAAAACCGCAACGTAAATCTTGGGTCTCTATCCGACACGATAGAAATAGGTACCCCATGCAATCGAACAATTTGGGAGACGTATAATTACGCCAACTTATCGAGCGAAAAATCCGTGCGACAGGATAAAATGAGCGGACTTGGTCACCTATCAACAATGACCCAAACCGAGTCTTTCTTATTCTGAGTCAATGGTAACCCAGACACAAAGTCCATTGTTACTCGATCCCATTTCCATTCGGGTATCATGATCGGCTGAAGTAATCCCGATGGCACTTGATGTTCCGCTTTCACTTGTTGACATATCAGACACCTTGAAACAAATTCAGAAATGTCTCGTTTCATACCGGCCACCAAAATTGGCGTTTGGGTCATTGTACATTTTAGTACTACCCGGGTGGATTGACATTCGACTACAATGGGCTTCATTTAGAATTATCGAAATAAGTTCCGAATTCTTTGGAACACACAGACGACTTCTGAACCTCAAACAATCGTCATCATCAATTTGAAACTTTGATTCCTTGTTCGAAACACACTCAAATTTCGTTTTGCAAGCAACTCCTCATCAACTTTCGAGCTTCACGAATTTGATGAACCAACAATGGTTTGGCCTTTAATTCACTACTAACACATTGTCGGGTAGAATAGACAAGTGTACATTCATCGCTCGTAAAGCAAACAGTGATTTCTGACTTAAGGCATCCGCAACCACATTAGCCTTTCCCGGGTGATAATCAATGACGAGTTCATAATCTTTTAACAACTCGAGCCATCGTCTTTGTCGCAGATTTAAGTCTCTCTGAGTCATCAAATATTTGAGACTTTTGTGATCCGAATACACATGGCACTTCTCACCAAATAAGTAATGTCGCCATATCTTTAAGGCGAACACGATGGCAGCCAATTCGAGATCATGGGTTGGATAATTTTTCTCATGTGGCTTTAATTGTCTCGACGCATAGGCCACAACTCGACTTTCTTGCATCAATACGCAACCCAACCCAAGTAGGGAGGCATCACTATAGATGACAAACTCTTTGCCAGATTCGGGCTGTACTAGAACTGGAGCTTTCGTCAAATGGGTTTTCAATTGGTCGAAACTTTTCTGACACTTTTCCGTCCATTCAAATTTGACACCTTTCTGAAGCAGTTTTGTCATGGGTGTGGCTATCATCGAGAATCCTTTTACAAACCGTCGGTAGTAACCAAAGAAGCCCCAAAAGCTCCTAACTTCGGTAACATTCCTTGGAGGTTTCCAATTGACTATGGTCAAATTTTGTTCGGTCCACCGACACCGTCGCGGACACCACGTGCCCCAAAAAGCTAACCTCTTTCAACGAATTCACATTCTTGAACTTTACGATAATCGCTTATCTCGTAAGATTTGCAACACTAGCCTTAGGTGTTCAAAGATGTTCGGCCATCTCTCGAATAGACCAAAATGTCATCGATAAATACAATTACGAACCGATCCAAGTATGGCCTGAAAATTCTATTCATTAAATCCATAAACACCGCGGGGCATTAGTGAGCCCAAACGGCATCACCAAGAATTCGTAGTGACCGTACCTTGTTCTAAAAGCGATTTTGGGTATGTCCGATTCTCGGACCCTCAACCGATAGTATCCCGACCTCAAATCTATCTTTGAAAACACCGAGGCTCCTTTAATTGATCAAACAAATCGTCAATTCGTGGCAACGGATATTTATTCTTTATCGTCACTTTATTGAGTTGACGGTAGTCGATGCACAACCTCATGCTTCCGTCCTTCTTTTTCACAAACAATCTTGTGCGCCCATAGAGAAAAACTTCGGTCGAGCGAAACCTCTATCCGTCAATTCTTGCAATTGAACATTCAATTCCTTTAACTCCGTTAATGCCATACGATCACGGAGCTATTGAGATCGGCGTAGTGCGGTACAACCGATGCGAATTCCACTTCTCGAACCGATGGCAATCCGGTAACTCCTCCGAAAAACATCCAATACTCACAAACCACTGGTACCGATTCGAGTTTCTTTTCCGTCTCTTTACTTTCCAACACATACGCAAGGTATGTTTCACACCCTTTTCACATATCTCCGGCGGTCATAGAAGATATTATCGCCGGCACTCCTTTTAAATCATGAGACTCGACTCGGACTACCTCATTATTTGCACTCCTCAAAACAATGGTTTTCCTTTTGCGATCCACCATTTGCATCATGTACTGATCACCAATCCATACCAAGAATAACATCGAATTCATCAAATGGTAGAAGCATCGGATCGGTAGGAAAACAGATTCTCGAATTATTAGGGGCATCTCTTGCACACTTTATCAACGAGTACGTATTGACCCAAAGGGTTTGACACTCGAATTACGAACTCGATGAGACTCAACAGTAGAGTCTTCTTGGATGCTAAAGTTTCACATACATATGAATGAGTAGAGCCGGGTCAATCAATGCAATCACACTAGTATCAAAGAGAGTAAAAGTACCAATGATAACGTCGGGGAGGATGCCTCCTCTCGTCGCGGATGGCATATGCTCTAGCAGAGCTCGGGTCTCGGATCGAACAGCCGTGTCGGTGGCTCCCTCGATTACCACCCCTACCTCCTGAAACCCTGGGGTCTACCTCTAGTGTCGCCCCACTAGATCTCGCACCTTGCATCTTATTCTTCTCATCTAGCTCCGTGCAATCCCTAATGAAGTGGTCCTTGAACCACATCCGTAATGAGCAGGTTAATGCACTTACCCCAACATTCACCTAGGTGTCGTCTTCCACATTGGGGACATTCGGTCTCTCTTGACGATTATTGCCCACACTAGCTATCGATGTAGCTCGGGAGTCCGTCAATGGTCGGGCTCTAATGGAAATTCCCGCATGCCTCGACTTACTAGCGTCCTCCACGAACCTCTTTACAATGAGAACGGAGCTTTACTCGTTGATCTTTTACGGTAATCTCTTGCTTCAAATTCAGCCTTCTTCTTCTTCTCCTTCCCAAGTTCTTCCGCCTTGCAGCTCGTTCGACTAGTGTCACGAACTCCTTTATCTCAAAATTCCCACTAGTAACTTTAACTCTTCATTCAATCCTTCTTCAAATCTTTTGCACATAGCAACCTCATCAGCCACACACTCCGAGCATACCGACTAAGTCTTACGAACTCATGTTCGATTCGAGATCTGATCATCGGCCTTGATTGAGTTCCAGAACTCCTTACGCTTCGATCGATGAACCGTTGACTAATATATTTCTTCCAAATTCGTTTGAAAGAAATCCCAAGTAACTTGTTCCTTTGGGACTATGGAAATCAAGGTCCTCCACCAATAGTAGGTGAGTCTCGCAACAAAGATATCGCACACTTAAGACATTCATCGGTGTGCATGATAGTTCATCAAACACTCTAATGGTGTTATCAAGCGAAACTTCGGCCCTTTCGGCATCATCGGTAACTATGGCCTTAAACTCCTCATTACCCCACGCTTCCTAATCAAGTCCACGGTGGTTTACTCAGCCTCACAGGATCGAATCGATGGCATCACGGGCTCTTGGGGTGGATTATTTAAATTCGGAATGGTTGGACACCTGATTGGTTCGGGCATATTACGCGACCCACTCATTCATCATGGTGAAGAAGGCTTGTTTCGCCCTTCATTTTGATTATTCGCGGATGACCGAGGCTCAACAGCGGTGTCCCTTGCGCAGAGCAGCCGCTACACTTTCAACGTCATCCGCCAAGGGTCTCCCTATCCGGGTTCCATCGCTAATCAAAACAAAAATTTCAACCGTCAAGTCATCACATTATTAAGCACTAACAATTTGGCATGTATAGTTAGACTCACACGCTCTATGGTAGTCCTAGAACCGACTAAACCATAGCTCTGATACCAATAAAATTGTAACACCCCTAACTCGTGGCCGACGCCGGTGTCGGACACGAGGGGTTAACGGCCAAATCCTCTCAAGATACCAACCAATTTGACATTACCAGTCAGGCTGGAAAACCGCGTCACCGTCGCCTTAAGAATCATATCTCAAGTTTCAAAACTCGGAAACTGGTTTCGTAAATTTTCGCTGAATTTAGACTCATATACCCATCCATGGATTTATTTTTAGAATTTTTGGTTGGGCCAATTGGTACAGTTTATTAGTTAAAGTCACCCATGTTACAGGGATCGACTGCTCTGACCTTCGCACGTTACAACTTGAATATCTCTCTGTACAGGGCTTTAATACTGGTGCCGTTTCTTTCTAATGAAACTAGACTCAAAATGGAATCTGTACATATAAAGCATGACGCCTAATTATTTCTGAATAATTTATGGTAAATTTTCAAAGTCGCGACAGGGGACCCAGAAACCGTTCTGGCCCTGTCTCACGAGAACTTTAATATTTCTCAGTATACTGCTCATATGGTCATTTCGTTTCGTCCATATAAAAATAGATTCATCAAGGTTCAGTTCCATAATTTACTCACTATTTAATTCTACTTCTACTATTTTTAGTGATTTTTCAATCTCACCTCACTGCTGCTGTCCGCAACAGTTACTGCAGTAGACTATGCCAATTTCATGAATTTTTCCTTGGCCTTAATCATCCATCATACATGACACAAATTATGGCCACCTTATCAAAATTTGAGTTTCTAAGACTCGTGGCTATAGGTTCTAGCATCCCACTCGACGACCACATAGGCCATTTTCGCATGGCTTAAAGTTTACAACCCACAATTCGACAAAATATAATAGCCTATACATGCCAAATGTTCTTCAACAACAAAAACAATACCACAAGATTTCAGCCGGTGTGATGACTTCAACGACGGTCCCGATCACGCAAAACAATACGAGTCCGAGAGACCTAAAATGGGTGACAAGAAAACACCGAGTGAGTTTACAACTCAGTAAGTCATAAGCATTCATCAATCCACCGATAAAGTTACTACTACATGTACAACAAATGAGGCTAGGTACTCGTCCATATCGAATCTATACCATAATACCTCGGACCTTTTGGTCCAATCTCGCACCAATTCATACATCCACATTTCATATTCTACACAACAAGATAATCAAGCATTTTTACACATTAACTCATTTTCCAGCACAACCATACAATTTCAATCATCACATAGATTTAAGGCTTACCAAATTCAACCCCAAGCATGAACGTATTCTCTATTCGTCATGAGCTCGAGGTACTTACCCGATCCGCTGTCCATACTCAATTCAATGGAGACACACCTCCATATATATAGAGTACGCACACACAGTGCTTACTACTCGATTTCGCACACTTAGTGCCACGTAATTTAAGCCCGCACACACAATGCCATACCCTCCGAGCTCGCACACCCAAAGGCTTAGTATTTTTCCAGCTTGCACACTTAGTGCCATATATTTCCAGCACGCACACTTAGTGCCATATATTTCCAACGCACACTTAGTGCCGATCTCGTCACCGTACACACGTATTGCCCGCACACTTAGTGCCGAAAGCAAACTTTCTACACATTTCACTATTTCTTTTACATTCAACAAATGTCATCACTCCATACACATACATTTTCATTTATATATATATATCATCCCATTAAACACAATTGCATAAATTTTACAATCATTTAAGCAATATCAAATACGTGCTTAATGACTTACTTTGTATTGGGTAAAATGGTTCCAACTCGGCTACTCGATGTTCTTTCCTTTGCCTTTGCTTGATTCTCCACCTTTAGCTTCTTGAGCTTAATCAATAAATTAACTAGTTTAACCGTCTTGCTAAATATTTATAATTCAACTACACATGCATATGTATGCTTGTATATTCGGCAACCATCCTCACTAATTACCCATTTAGTCGATTATACACATAATTAAAGGTAACATCACGAACGGCATACTTATGTATATTTATACAATGTCAAATATAACATCTTTTAAACACCTAATTTTATCTCATGAACATTTAATCAAATTTTCCTAATCTAACATATATTTTCACATCTATTCGTAACATCAATCTATCATTTCCATTTCATTTAACACTTAACATTTACCACATATCAATTAACCAACTCTTCATCTAATCATGCTCTCATATTCGGTCATCCATACCTATACTAACCCTAACAAAATAATTTCTAAGTTTAACACAAGCACCACATTTTAGCATCATGGCCGAACACTTCATGCCTCATCACCACGACATCAAAACACCAACCGAATCATTCCTATCACCGAGACTAAGGTTCGCACCTTAGCTTCCCACATTCTTCTCATAACATTTCATAGTTCATTCGCCACTCGTCATTCAACCAACAAAATTTCCTAGCAAACCCCTATGGCCAAGCGCACCCACACACTTACATCTCAACTCACAATACCCAAAAATCACATACTAACTAAACTATCTTAAGCAATCGAAGAGTCCCCCCCCCTTTTTCCATGGCCGAATGTTCCATTCCCCCATCATTATTCAACATTTTAGCATGGCTAAGCAAGAACCATGATCATTTACTTAAAACAAGTAAGCATCTCACAAGTTAACACAATGTACTAACCTCCTTAAGGCTTCAAGTGACCGAAATTCTCCCCTCCTTCCTTCCTTCTAACCGGCCAAGTTCAACGAAGAGAGAACTCTCTTTTCCTCCCCTTTTTTTTTTTCTCCCTCACTCACGGCAATGGCAAGGTAAAGGATGAACACTCCCTTTTTTTTTTTTCTTATTTTATTCTAGTTTGTCTCCCATAATCCAATTTCTTATTATAATATCTAAGGCAAACAAATATATTGCCCATCATCAATCTAACTTGGCCGGCCACCATAAGGAAAATTTGGCAATTTGACATGCAAGTCCAAGCATTTTCTAATATGTATGAATAGGCCACTTTAACATTAGCCTAGCACATTTCTCAATTTCCTCACATAAGTCCTTTCTAATAAATTTCACCTACGAATGACGAAATTAAGGCACGAAATTTTCACATATGTACGTTCATGCACAATAAACATAGAAAATAATAATTAATTATTCTTGTGTCTCGGTTTTGTGGTCCCGAAACCACATCCCGACTATGGTCAATTTTGGGATGTCACAACATACCATCCTAACTAAAGTATCATAGGATTTCAGTACAATTGTATAGCTGATAATTTAGGAATATTCAGAAAAATTTAGAGCAATATTTACAGACTTGGGCCAGAGATTCGGTGTGCCACCTCTTCGGTTGTCAAATTTCAAAAACCTAGAAAAACTTAAACTATTTTCAGTTTAAACCTTAAAACGTGTACACCTTGTAAAATGTCTTTGAAAAGAACTTTTCAAAACTGTTTCCAAAAATACCCTTCTTGGGCCTAAGTTTTTGAAAAAGCTTTTTGGACCCAATCCACAGTCGAGTGATTGCAACCGGGCTCTGATACCACTAAATGTAACACCTCAAACTCGGCTCAGACATTGCGGTCGAATCCAGCGTGTCACGTTGAAGCGTTACTGAAAAACTCATGTTTTATCTAAAATCTTTCTTAGCGTTTAGAGAATATTTTCGTTATAGGTTAAAGTGAATGGAAGTTGAGCACCAGGTAGGAAACCGAAAAAGAGGAGGTGAGTCCATCGGACTGCTTAAGTACCAAGCTCCTTTCAGATCCCAATCCTAGACATTCACACCACCATTGCCACACATTAACTTAGTGTATGTTCTTAGGAAACCAATTCAATTAAGTCCAGTTTAAGGAAAAATGATTAATTTTGGAAAACGTTTTCGTTACGGAAGTTTTGCTTTGTTGTCGTGATATTTTGAAACACATTACTATTTTTATTTTGAAAATACGCCCTAAAGCTAATCAGTTTCAGCGATTAAGATAATATCATACCTATTCTAGTAAAACACATTAAAACCATTCAAAATAATTAAAGTGGTCTTATTACAACTTAAAACCCAAATCATAAAAGTAAATGAAAACTAATTAAATTATAAGAAGAAAATCAAGTTTGCAGTACATGTGGCCACTCTGAATCCCTCACAGCTCTAAGTCCACTATGGTTGGGGGTTACCTGCATAGATAAAATTAAGGGGTGAGTTTTGGGAAACTCAGTGTGTAAATTAACCCAACCATAGTCCAGATCAGTTCAAACCACAGAAACAGATTAAGTTGGGCCTTAGCCCTATATAGAATTCAGAATGAAGCCCATAGGCCCATAACAGAAATAGAATAGATATATCAAGCATGCAGAAAACCCAACCCATATCAATCCGTATACACCCCCGTGCCAACCTTACACCATGTGGGGAGACTACTCGACCCACCCATCCGTCTACACGTCACAAGTACGCAGTATGGTTGCCAGAACAGATATTGTGACTGAGTCACCAAATACAGATAATTGTGACAGGGCCACCAGAAACATATATTTGTGGGAGAGCTACCAGATCAGATATTTGTGGCAGAGCCACCAGAACGCTTCCTCCATCATTATAACCCATATCCCATGCAACAAATATATATGTCATGGCATACAACAAACAGAATTAGAATATCATGCATTTCAGTCAAAATCAACCCTAGGGGTATAATGGTCAGTTTGCACCTAGGGGTATAATGGTAATTTTCATACTTAGGGTATTTTAGTAAATTTACCTATTTTAGGGTTTACATACATATTACAGCCATTAACGCATCCACAGAAACACTTACCAAGCGTTCTTACCGAATTGGGCCCGTTGGCCCATTTACCCATTTTTGGCCCATTAAGCCCAAATATACCGAAGTGCACAAAATTGCACACTCTACAATCATATCACTTGATATTATCAGGATTTACAACCAAACCATCTCACGAGCGCTCGCACGCTCATAAGTCCACAAAATACTGGCTTTTTTGCATTTTGGCTTTTCGGCTTTTGCCGATCTAGTCCATGAGTGAGTGTCGTTTACACACCTATTCCGTAACGATACATTGGCGAGATCCACACACAAGTTTCCTACAATCGAGTTACTAAAATGTTAGTCTAAATATCAAAAGCAATCTACGTACTAGACGCCTTACCATATTCGGCCAACAATGCCTTAAACCCCAAAGTTCTTACCTTTCTACCGAAATATGAGTTAGATCTAGATGTCCAACAGAGTTAATCTTCAAGCCCTTTTTTTTACGCCCCCTTGTCCACGCTAGCACATACAAAGCCAAAAGAAAGTGGCAAAAATGCCCTTAGTCCCAACTTAGTCACCCTTAAGGGGTTTCGGCTTTTTTTTTAAACCATGAATAACTAACGAAAGTGATTCGAATACTTACCAATCGTTGTTCTACCCAAGAGAGTGTTCTTATCTATGATTCTAATCCTGATCTACCATAGTCAGAAGCGACAGGTTCAAATAGACAAAGATTCAGCTTCCTTCACCATAGATATGAAGGTTTTCAGCTTTTGAAAGAAAATGGGAAAAGGGGTTCGGCTATAGCAAGATTCGGCTTTTGAGAAATAATGAAGAAAGGAAAATAAGGGAAGAGACAGAAAGAGAAGGGTATGGGTTCGGCTATGGAGAAAAGAAAAGATGAAAGAAGAGAAAAGATGAGAAGGGAAGTAATATTCGGTTATAGAGAAACAGCACAGTGAGGGCTCCAAGTTCGGCTATGGGGGAAAAATGATACAGTTGACCGAAAGAAAGGGAAGAAGATGAGGGAATTCAGTTCTTGAAGAGGAGTCGGCAAAGGTGTAGGGTATAAGTTTGACTTCTAGGAAAAAGAAAAAAAAGACAAAAAGAATTCGGCAGCCACCCTTCCCAAAAGCCAAAATTCCCAACACTAAATGACCTAGCTGAATTTCCTATGCTAAAGGCCCTTGGCCGGCCAACTCTTGCTCCTTGATCAGCTCCTAAATTTCCTCCCTTATCTTATCCTTACTCAATCCCCTTACCAGCTTAAACTCTCCCTAACAGAGTTCCCCCTTGAGTTCCATCACATCCCCTTTGTGTTCACAAAAAAATAAATACCCTATTTGCTTACCTTGTGGCTCAAACCTTGGCTCCCCCTAAACATCTACACACCACTCCCCATATACCTTATGTGGCGTCACATGCCAATTTACCACAGGTCCCTTGTGCCCTATTTTACCATCTTTAATTTAAAAGCCCACGACGCTAGAACCCTCTTTCTCTAAAATTAGGAATTCAGAAATTGACTCAAATTGGATATACTCTTAGGCCTTTTAAAGGCCCACTAACATACTCAGACCCACTACAGACAGTTAAAACACAGAATTCCTAAAATTCATTGAAAATCACAAAACTCTCGAAAATTGGGGCGTTACATGAGCTCTTATATGTTTTTACATGTATATATATATACGCCTAAATTATGGTTGATATGTATATGTGTATGGCTATACAAATTTGTTAGTTATTTGTAAGCTTAAGGAATATTACTATTAATATGATATTGAACATTGATGAATGATTATATGAGTTGAGCATGAGACATCCGAGAAAGTATCGACAAAGTTTAGATGTCAGAAAGGCCCCGTACGAACCTTAGGAATAGTTAGGATACAAATGTCATGACATAGGATCTGATATGTGTTATCGTGTAAGACCACGTCTGGGATGTTGGAATGAACTTATGATTTACGTGTAAGACCACGTCTGAGACGTTGGCATTCATATTTGATTTCGTGTCAGACCCTGTCTGGGACAGTGGCATCGATATTTGATTACATGTAAGACCACGTTTGGGATGTTGGCATTATACGAGCTTTCTGAGCTATCCGTGTATCCTTATGATTTCAAACTGTTCAACGGGCATTCCAAGAAACAAATGAATATATGAGATGTGTATCTGATTCAAGTACATTTGAAATGTATACTATGTTTGAGAACAAAGGTAAGTATATGTAGAAGTGATGATATGTGATATAAGTATGAGAAAGTAAGTTATTGGTGCTAATTAACTGAGTATATGGGAAATGTTGTAACGCCCCAAATTTTAGGCCTAGATGAAATGGACTTTGGGTCTCATAAAATTTTTAAGTGAGTAAGAAAATGACAAAAGACATGTTGGCTTTAAGGGTCTAAGGAATTTTAAGTGTCAAGGTATGTTGGAGAAGTTCTGGGTTTGAGTTTTGTTATGGAAAGAATTTTAATTTAATTATTAAAGGAATCAGGGTTGGGAGTAGTTAGGCTTTTAAATAAATATAGGGAAAAATGGCATCAAAAAGCCTTGTGGAGGAGTGGCTAAGTGACGCCACTTAGGGTGTAGGGAGGTTGCGTTAGTAGATAGCAAGGTGATCTGAGGTTCGAATCCTAGCTTAGTTTTTTTTTAGGTGTTTAATTTTGGCCTTTTAGAAGGTTGGAAGTGGCGTGAAGATGGACTCCAAGGGGAGTGTTCAAAAGAGAAAATTTAGGAAATAGATTAGGGAGTTATAAGGGAGAAAAACGAGGAGATGAGAAGAGGGAAGTGATGGAGCCGAATGGGGAATTGAGGGTCAGGCAATTTGGCTATAGGGGCTATAAATAGGTGTCGAGTGAGAGGTTGTCAGGGTAATGCCAAATTTCCCTTCACCCAGTTGCCGAAAACTCTATTCCCTAAAAGTCGAAAACCCTCTGTTTCTCTTTTTTCTTCCTTGTGCTGATTTCTATTCTTCCTTTACTTCATTACTGACTTTTCTTTCTTTTTCCTTGGAGCTGAATAACCCTCTTTTTCCATACAAAATCCCAAAGGGCTATACACCTCTTTGGCCGAATACCCTTGGTGCAACTACTACTCCTTCTACTTCGGTCAAATCTATGTAAGTGTTTGTTCTCCGAATCGATTTTGCTAAGAATCTATTACGATGTTCTTCCCTCACTCTTTCTAATCAACTTTGGTAGGGAATTAGTATCGGATCTTAGGTTTTAACTCTCTTCCGAATTGCTCATTAGGTGTTTTGCGGTTTGGTAAGTATTCCTCTCTTATTAACTAAGGTTGGCCGAATGATCTTAAGTGAGATAAGGTGGTGAATTATGTTGGATGATAGTCCCCTAGTATTTGGTTTTAATGAGTAAGATTAATGCAAATCTAAGGAGTACGTGATCAAGGAAAAAGTATTAGGGATTGGTGTTCAAGGTAAGGTTAAGGTGAGGTTTCGATTTTTTTGGGTAAAATATGTGTTAAGCATATGATTAATCGAAGGGCGATATCGTTTGTCGATTGGTGACTAAGGTAATCGTAGCACGCTTGCTTACCAAGTGTGTACTTACACTGCGCACACATGTAGATCAGCAAAAGCTGAAATGCCGAAAAGCCAAAATACCAAAAAGCCGAAAGTATGGCTATCGTAGTCTTGCGAGTGCGCGAACACTCTTAAGGAGGAGACCGATAGGTTTCCTGAGGCCCATGGGCGATTCCATGGACTTGGGTTGTGCATAGGCCAAATAGGCCCGAATGGGCTAAATAGGCCCGAGGGGCTGTTGGGCCCATATTATGCAAAATTTGATAAGTGATGCTATGTCATAGAAAATTTGTATGTGAGCATGAATATAATTTGATTTTGGCCGGATGGGCAATTTAAATGAGATTGGGGCTAATGGGCCATATGAATGTGAATTGGGCCTGATGGGCCAAATGAACGTGAATTGGGCTAGATGGGCCATATAAATGAGATTGGGCCTAGTGGGCCATATGCATGTATGTAGGGGTTTTGGGATTAGTATTTGATGACTACCTAAAACTTAATTAAATTGTTGAGATCGTGGACAAGTCATAGGGTTAAGGTATGGCAACGGGTATATGCATGTCTAGGATTGGATTTAGGAAGAGCTTGGAACTTAAGCGGTCTTAATGACCCACCTCCTCTTCTCTAGAATCCTACCTGGTGCTTAGTATTTGTTCACCTTAGCTCACCGAATTTGTTACGGGCCAAAGTAAGTGAAAACTGTAATAAGGAAAAAATTATTGAAATGCCCCTAAGGGCGAAAATGACTAAAATACCCCTATGTGTTAAACGTAAGTTTTATGAATGTGACATGCATATCTGCTGCATACATATAATTTTCTGCTTAGGTTGCATATGGGATGGGAAATATGGAACGGAGGAAGTATATGAGGATCGCATGGTTGCTTGACAATTGTGGATCCACCGACGGCTTTTAAGCCCAATAAGTGAATGAAGGTAGTTTTGTAACCGGGCTACCATGGATGTATATCGGTTGGGTGGGTCGAAAATTATATCCCCACATAATGTGTCGGGGGATGGAGCCGGTGTGTAGCGGATGGAATATTAGGATGCGATCGCATTGCATTGCATTACATGTTTGATGTATGGTGTTTATTGAATTCTTGTTACTCGTCGAGGGTTGTACACACTGTTTGTGAAAACTCACCCCCATCTTTTATTTTATTTTCAGGTGATGCTCAATAGAAGGTTCGATGTTAGGAGGGACTCCGGGTGGCCAGCTAGCAAGACAATATGGACTTGTGTTTTTTTTTTTATTAGCATACAAGATTCTATTTTATTAAGTACTTCTCAGTCTAGATTGTAATAAGGCTTCCTTTTATTATTATTGGGTTTATTATTTTTATGCGATGTAATTAGGAGAGGTTAAACATGGTTTCTTAACTTATAGCATGTTATTCTACGTTTCTGCAACTAAAATTTTAAACGATAGGTTTTCTTAAATCAAATGTTTTAAACTAAGTTTACACAACTGAAAAAAGTGTTTTCATAAGTTAACTAAGGTTTCATATCTTAAGGAAGGGTTTTCAATGAAAACAAGGTTTTTGCTAAAACACTACAATGTGACGCGCCAGATTCGGCCATAGCATCCGGGCTGGGTTTGGGGTGTTACATTTAGTGATATCAGAGTCAGGTTGCAAAACGTGAGCTGTGAAGTAGGCCTTATTACTTGATTTCTTTTAAGTGTTTTAATAAATATATCTTTGATTGAATTACAATGTTTTGGAAAAGGGGAAGTCTTACTGAGTGGCACATCGAGTCTTCGACGTCGAACTAAGTAAGTTCTTCTATTCTTAATCCTGTTTAAAATTGTTATACAGTAGATAGTTAGAGGGCTACTTTAGACGATTATGTTAGAATGGAATTGAAGCCCGTAGGATTTGAAACTGTAGAGGATTTCCGAAAACAGTCTTCTCTTAAATTACTTCCATAAAACATCGGGTTAATTATTGAACTAACTAAAACTTCATAAAATTTTTAATCCAAAAAATACGTGAATCGACGATGAGTGCTAGAAGAGGTACGAGGGGCTACGGTCGAGGCCGCGAAAGTGTTAGGGCTGAATTTCCGGCATCAGGCCATGTGCCTAATGTTGGAGTAGAAGAGGCTCCGGCCTCACCTGTGGCTGAGGATGGATGGTACGATCAGGCCACGGGGGATGATGCATTGTCGCAGGCAATGCTAAGGATTTTCGAGAGGGTCGCTGGGCCCAATAATGGCACTGGAAATCGGGGGTCCATTCTGGAGTGACTCCGATCAAATGGGGCTGAGGTCTTCAAGGGTGTGGCTTGTGTGGCTCCTAACGTGGCCGAATATTGGTTGGAGGCCACTGAAAGGATAATAGAGGATCTGGACTATTCACCTAAACAAAAGCTGAAAGGGGTAGTGTCACTGCTAAAGGAAGAAGCTTACCAGTGGTGGTTGACAGTGAAAGAGGGCACTCAACCTGAGGAGGTCACTTGGGAGTTCTTCGAAGCTACATACCAAGGGAAGTATGTGGGTGCAAGCTATGTGGATGCTAGAAGGAAGAAGTTCCTGAACTTGACCCAAGGAAACAGATCTAAGACGGAGTATGAGGCGGAATTCTTGTGTCTTAGCAGTTATGCAAGAGTAATGGTGGCAACGGACTATTAGCGTTGCGTTAGGTTTGAGAATGGACTTAGAGATAGCCTCAGGGTGCTGATAGCTCCACAAAGGGAGTGAGTTTTCTCGGAGTTGGTGGAGAAGGAAAAGATAGCGGAAGAGGGTAAGTGCACTGAGTGCTTAAATCGAGAAAAAAAAGGGGTAGGAATAAAAGGGAGGCTAAGAATCCTGGGGTTGGCCAAAGGCCTAAGGCTAGGGCCGGAGCTAATGGGCTAGTTAGAGCAGGGTCCCCTGCTGCTAATCCCAGGGTGCCACATTCTGCTGATTGTGGGAAAAGCCATAGAGGCGAGTGTTGAAAGAGAATGGGAGCTTATTTCGCTTGTGGTTCTATGGAGTATAGGATCAAGGATTGCCCCCGAATGCTAGGTCGGGTGCCAGGAGTGGGTCAAGGTGGTGCTCAACCACCAAGGGGTGGTTAGCTGCCACCAAGGGGTCGTGGGCAGGCCAGAGGCGGTAATGGCAATGGACGTGGAAATGGAGCACCAGGTAGAAATGCAGGCCATGCTGAGGCGAGACAACCAACTTTGGTTTATGCTACTCGTCACCGAGAAGACAGGGATGCCCCAGATGTGATAATGGGTACGTTCTTTATTTATGAGTTACCTTACACTGCATTGATTGACATTGGATTGATGCATTAGTATGTTGCATGCAATATGACTGAACCTTTGGGTGATATGTTTGTGATTACTGCGAATGGGATGACTGTGATAAGTCTGCTAGGTCAGTTAGTGGGATTGAATAAGTTGTTTAGGGAGGTGCCCTTAGTAGTCCAAGGGGTTACCTTTTTAGCGGATTTGATGGAGCTTCCGTTTAGCAAATTCGAGTTATCTTAGGTATGGATTGGTTGGTGAATAACCGAGTCACCTTGGATTAAACTACAAAGCAAATGATGTTAAGAACGGCGGAGGATAAGGAGGACGTGGTGATTGGTGAACGCTGAAATTACCTATCGAATGTGATTTCAACGTTGAAGGCTGAGAAGTTAGTACGAAAAGGATGCGAAGCCTTTTTGGCTTATATTAGTGATACAGAGGCTAAGAGCCCTATTGTTAAGGAGTTGAGAACAGCTAGGGAATTTCCTAATGTCTTTCCGGAGGAGCTGCCTGGGTTTCCACCCAGCAGGGAAGTAGAATTTGGATTCGAATTGTTACCTGGTACGACTTCGGTGTCCATCGCTCCTTATCGGATGGTACCAAAGGAGTTGGTGGAACTTAAGGCACAGATTCAGGAATTGTTGGATCGACGATTCATCCGGCCAAGTGTGTCTCGGTAGGGAGCCCCGGTGTTATTCGTAAAGAAGAAAGATGGGACATTGCGAATGTGCATTGACTACCGGTAGTTAAACAGGTTAACTGTTAAAAACAAGTACCCTCTACTGAGAATTGATGATCTTTTTGATCAATTTAGTGGAGCTTCCGTTTTCTCGAAGATTGACTTGCATTTGGGATATCACCAATTGAGGTTTAAGGAGGCGGATGTTTATAAGACAGCTTTCAGAACTTGTTATAGGTACTACGAGTTCTTGGTGATGCCATTCGAGCTGACAAATACACCGACCGCTTTCATGGATCTCATGAATCGGGTTTTCCAATCCTACTTGGATTGGTTCGTGGTAGTCTTTATAGGTGACATTTTGGTGTACTCAAGAGATGAGGATGAGCATGATGCGCACTTAAGGATTGTGTTGCAGACTTTGAAGGAGAAGCAGCTTTATGCAAAATTCAGTAAGTGCGAATTTTGGCTAAGGGAGGTTACTTTTCTAGGACATGTGGTGTTAGCTGAGGGGATTAAGGTGGGTCCCCAAAAAATCGAGGTAGTGTTAGAATGGAAAACACCTAAGTCAGTGTCAGAAATCTGAAGTTTTCTGGGCGTGGCAGGATACCATAAGCGGTTTGTTGAGGGCTTTTCAGTAATTGCTGCACCGTTAACTAAGTTGTTAAGGAAGGGGGTACCGTTTGTTTGGATGGATAGGCAGCAAGAGAGTTTTGGAAAACTTAAGGAAGTTTTAACTGAGGCCCCTGTGTTGATTTAGCCAGTGCTTGGGAAGGAGTTTACGGTTTATAGTGACGCGTTGTATGTGGGCTTAGGATGTGTATTGATGCAAGAAGGAAAGGTGGTTGTGTATGTGTCACAGCAACTTAAGACTCACGAGGCGAATTACCTAACCTATGATTTAGAGCTAGTTGTAGTGGTTTTCGCAGTAAAGATATGGAGGCATTACTTATACTGGGAGAAGTGTATAATTTATTCGGACCATAAGAGCTTGAAGTACCTCCTTACCCAAAAGGAGCTTAACCTTAGGCAGCGTAGGTGAGTGGAATTATTGAAGGATTATGATTGCACGATTGAATACCACCCTGGCAAAGCAAATGTGGTAGCTGACGTGTTGAGTCGTAGGGTTAAGTCGGACTTGAGGGCCATGCTCGTCTGATTAAGCTTGTTAATTGATGGTAGCTTGTTAGCTGAGCTTTAAGTAAAACTGGTGTGGATCAAGCAGATAAGGAGTAAGCAGCTAGTGGATGAGACTTTGGGTCTCGTTTTAAACAAATAGAGAGTGGGGAGACATCAGACTTTGGGATAAATAGTGAAAGAGTATTATGTTTCCGTGGGAGAATGTGTATACCAAAGGACGATGATCTAAGGCAGTCCATTCTGCGGGAAGCACATAGCTGTCTCTATGCAATGCATCCTGGTGGAAACAAGATGTATAGGAATTTCTGTGAGCTTTATTGGTGGTCTAGACTTAAGCGCGAGGTTATGAAGTTCGTAAGCAAATGTTTAGTTTGTCAAAAAGTGAAAGCAGAACATCAATTGCCTTCAGGGTTACTTCAGCCAGTGAAGATTCCACTCTGGAAGTGAGAAAGGATCACTATGGACTTTGTTAGTGGGCTACCCTTGACGCCTATTAGAAAAGACTCGATATGGGTTATAATGGATCGGCTAACCAAGTCTGCCCATTTTGTACCGGTTCGCACAGATTACTCATTGCAAAAGCTGGGGAGGTTGTGTGTGGCGAAGATTGTAAAATTGCATGGAGTGCCAATCTCTATAGTATATGATAGAGACCCACGTTTCACTCCGCGATTTTGAAAGAAGCTACATGAGGCGCTGGGTACTAGGTTGAACTTCAGTACGGCGTTCCACCCTCAAACTGATGGACAGTCAGAAAGGGTGATCCAAGTATTGGAGGATATGATGAGGGGATGTGTGATTGAGTTCCGAGGTAGCTGGGAGGACTATTTGCCGTTGGCCGAATTCACGTACAATAATAGCTATCAAACAAGTTTTGGGATGGCTCCGTATAAGGCACTGTATGGGGGAAGGTGTCGAACTCCAACATGTTGGACGGACGAATAGTTTTGGGTTTTGAGTTGGTGGCAGATACTGAGGACAAAGTGAAGTTGATTCGAGATCAATTGAAGGAGGCCTCGGATAGACAGAAATCGTATGCTGACCTTAAGCATCGTGAGATGGAGTATGTAGTAGGGGACTTAGTTTTCCTTAAGGTCTTTCCATAGACAAAGGTGTTAAGGTTTGGACGGAAGGGGAAGCTAAGCCCAAGGTTCATTGGGCCATATCGGGTTGTGAGGCGGATTGGGCCAGTCGCCTACCAACTAGAGTTACCTCCTGACCTAAGCCAGATCCATGACGTGTTTCATGTTTCCATGCTAAGGCAGTATCGCTCAAATCCTTCACATGACGTGGTGGTTGAAGAAATCGAGGTCAAGCCAGACCTAACTTTCGAGGAAGAGCCCACACAAATAATTGATTGTGATGTTAAGATACTAATAAGGAAGTCTGTTCCATTAGTCAAAGAACTTTGGTGGAATCACAAAGCTGAGGTGGCTACTTGGGAACCTGAGGAAGAGACGCAACGTCAATATCCTCAACTGTTTGAATCAGGTAAAATTTCGAGAACGAAATTTCTTTTAGGGGGTAGAGTTATAATGCCCCGAATTTTGGGCCTAGATGAAAGGGGCTTTGGGTCTCATAAAATTTTTAAGTGAGCAAGAAAATGAAAAATGACAATGTTTGCTTTAAGGGTCTAAGGAATTTTAAGTGTCGAGGTATGTTGGAGAAGTTCTCGGTTCGAGTTTTGTGGTGGAGGAATTTTAATTTAATTATTAAAAGAATCAGGGTTGGGAGTAGTTGGGCTTTTAAATAAAGATAGGGGAAAACGAAATCAAAAAGCCTTGTGGAGGAGTGGCTAAGTGACACCACTTAGGGTGTAGGGAGTGGCGTTAGTAGATAGCAAGGAGATCCGAGGTTCGAATCCTAGCTTAGTATTTTTTTAGGAGTTTAATTTTGGCCTTTTAGAAGGTTGGAAGTGGCGTGAAGATGGACTCCAAGGGGAGTGTTTAGAAGAGAAAATTTAGGAAATAGATTGAGGAGTTATTAGGGAGAAAAATGAGATCAGAAGGGGGAAGTAATGGAGTCGAATGGGGAATTGAGGGTCATGCAATTCAGCTATAGGGGCTATAAATAGGTGCCGAGTGGGAGGTTGTCTGGCTAATGCCGAATTTCCCTTCACCTTATTGCCGGAAACCCTCTTCTCCAAAAGCCAAAAACTCTATGTTTCTCTTTTTTCTTCCTTGTGCCGATTTCCATTCTTCTTCTACTTCATTGCCGACTTTTCTTTCTTTTTCCTTGGAGTCGAACAACCCTCTTTTGCCATTCAAAATCCCAAAGGGTCGTACACCTCTTTGGACGAATACCCTTGGTGCAACTACTACTCCTTCTACTTAGATCGAATCTAGTGTAAGTGTTTGTTCTCCCAATCGATTTTGCTAAGAATCTATTACGTTGTTCTTCCCTCACTCTTTCTAATCAACTTTGGTAGGGAATTAGTATCCGATCTCGGGTT
Source organism: Gossypium arboreum (assembly GCF_025698485.1). Taxonomy (NCBI): domain Eukaryota; kingdom Viridiplantae; phylum Streptophyta; class Magnoliopsida; order Malvales; family Malvaceae; genus Gossypium; species Gossypium arboreum. The sequence continues at coordinate 60,972,560 of NC_069080.1, forward strand.
TTAGCTCTCTGCTGAATTGCTCCTTTGGTGTTTTATGGTTTGGTAAGTATTCCCCTCTTATTGACTAAGGTTGGCCGAATGATCTTAAGTGAGATAAGGGGGTGAATTATGTTGGATGCTTGTCCCCTAGTATTTTGTTTTAATGAGTAAGATTAATGCAAATCTAAGGAGTACATGATGAAGGAAAAACTATTAGGGATTGATGTTCAAGGTAAGGTTAAGGTGAGGTTTCAGTTTTTTGGGTAAAATATGTGTTAAGCATACGATTAATGGAAGGGTGATATCGTTTGTAGGTTGGTGACTAAGGAATCGCAGCACGCTTGCTTACCAAGTATGTAATTACATTGCACACACAAGTGGATCGGCAAAACCCAAAATGCCGAAAAGCTGAAAGTTTGGCTACAGTAGTCTTGCGAGTGCGTAAACACTCGTAAGGAGGAGACCGATAGCTTGCCCGAAGCCCATGGGCAATTCCATGGACTTAGGTTGTGAATAGACAAAATGGGCCGGAATGGGCTAAATAGGCCCGAGGGGCTATTGGGCCCATATTAGGCAAAATTTGGTAAGTGATACTATGTGATAGAAAATTTGTATGTGAGCATAGATATAATGTGATTTGGGCTGGATGGGTCATATAAATGAGATTGGGCCTAATGGGCCATATGAATGTGAATTGGGTCTGATGGGCCATATGAACCTGAATTGGGCCAGATGGGCCATATAAATGAGATTGGCCTGGTGGGCCATATGCATGTATGTAGGGGTTTTGGGCTTAGTATTTGATGACTACATAAAACTTAATTAAATTGTTGAGACCATGGACAAGTCATAGGGTTAAGGTGTGGCAATTGGTATATGAATGTCTAGGATTGGATCTAGCGAGAGCTTGGTACTGAAGCAGTCTTAATGAGCCACCTCCTCTTCTCTAGAATCCTACCTGGTGCCTAGTAACCGTTCATCTTAGCTCACTGGATTTATTATGGGCCAAGGTAAGTGAAAACCTTAATAAGGAAAAAAGTTACCGAAATGCCCCTAAGGGCGAAAATGACCAAAATACCCCTATGTGTTAAATGTAAGTTTTATGAATGTGACATGCATATCTGTTGCATACATATAATTTTCTACTTAGGTTGCATATGGGATGGGAAATATGGAATGGAGGAAGTATATGAGGATCGCATGGTTGCTTGACAATCGTGGATCCATCGACAGCTTTTAAGCCCAATAAGTGAATGAAGGTAGTTCCGCAACCAGGCTACCATGGATGTGTATCGGTTGGGTGGGTTGATAATTATATCCCCACATGATGTGTCAGGGTATGGAGCCGGTGTGTAGCGGATGGAATATTGGGACGGGATCGTATTGCATTGTATTGCATGTTTGATGTATGGTGTTTATTGAATGCTTGTTACTCGTCGAGGGTTGTACACACTGAGTTTGAGAAAACTCACCCCCCTCTTTTATTTTATTTTTAGGTGATGCTCAGTAGAAGGTTCGATGTTTGGAATGACTCTGGGTGGCCATCTAGCAAGACATCATGGACTTGTGTTTTGTTTTTTTTTTTAGCATACGAGATCCTATTTTATTAAGTACTTTTCAGTCCGGATTGTAATAAGGCTTCCTTTTTATTATTATTGGGTTTATTATTTTTATGCGATGTAATTATGAGAGTTTAAACATGGTTTCTTAAATTATAGCAAGTTATTCTACGTTTCTGCAACAAAATTTTTAAACGATAAGTTTTCTTAAATCAAATGTTTTAAACTAAGTTTACGCAACTGAAAAGAGTGTTTTCATAAGTTAACTAAGGTTTCATATCTTAAGGAACGGTTTTCAATGAAAATAAGGTTTTCACTAAAACACGACAATGTGACTGTAACACCCGGTACCCGAGTCCGTTACCGGAGTCGAACACAAGGTGCACAGACTAGACTTAATTATTTTCAAAGTCCATTTAAAAATTTCCAGACAAGCTGGTTACTGCATCACTGTTGCCTTAAAAATCATATCTTGAGTTTCAAAGCTCGGAAATCAGTTTCGTAATTTTTCCCTGAAACTAGACTCATATGTCCATCTACATAGTTTTTTTCTAGAATTTTTGGTTGGGCCAATTAGTACAGTTTATTAGTTAAAGTCTCCCCTGTTATAGGGATCGACTACACTGACCTTCGCGCATCACGACTTGGATATCTCCCTGTACAGGGCTTCAATACTGATGCTGTTTGTTTCTATAGAAACTAGACTCAAAGAGGAATCTATAAATATATGGCATGACTCCTAATTATCTCTGGTTAATTTATAGTGAATTCCCAAAGTCGGAACAGGGGATCCAGAAACCGTTCTGGCCCTATTTCACGAGAACTTTAATATCTCTTAACATATAACTCATATGACCGTTTCGTTTCTTCCATATGAAAGTAGATTCATCAAGGTTCATTTACATAATTTATTCTTCATTTAGTTCCATTCCTACAAATTTTAGTGATTTTTCAAATCCACACCACTGCTGCTGTCAGCATCTATTGTCAAGGTAAACTTTACCTATTTCGTGGTTTCCAGGGACCAACTAGAGTTTTGTCATACATAGGTCCACATATAATCATATTTAGCCATTCCAATGGCTGATCATTTGCCCAACACTTCCATTCCAATCCATAGTCACATCATGAAACCATACATATATACATAAACACAAATGGTCTAATGCCATACTCCACTTCTACGAGCCATTTTCGCATGGCCGTACACACATACATCACAAAAGTACTTGAAAAACAACAAAGGGTAGTCCTATACATGCCATTTCAAAGCTCAACCAAAATTGTACCAAAAAGAGGGCTTTGATAGTGTGGGAGACTTCGACTTCCAAAAATCCCGAATCCGATAGCTGACGAGCCAAAATCTATAAAACAATGAAACAAAGAAACGGAGTAAGCAATTTATGCTTAGTAAGTTTGAGCGAAGAATTTAAGCACAACAGAGGTATAGCATTCATATAACTAAACGGATAATTCCGTATACATACTTTCAAATCATTTCTACTTTACATTCCAACCCCTATGTTCATACATAAGGGATCATCTTAGCCAAATACCTAAGCTCATTACTCAACCGGCGAATATTATTCAAGGAACTCAACTATTCCAATGCACATACGAACATACCTCATTGCTGGAATTTTTCAAGCGTATTAACGGGATTTTACAGCAAGATCGTTCATTTCGAATCACGTACCTTCAAATTTAACCGGATATAGCGACTCGCTCAATTGTCTTGGGACATTGCGGTTATAGTGATTCGCACAATTGCCTTCGAAATTAGCCCGGATTTAGTAACTCGCATACGAATGCCTTCGGACTTAACCCGATTTTGGTAACTCGCACAAATGCCTTGGGACTTAACCCGGTTTTGGTAACTCGCACAAATGCCTTGAGAATTGACCCAGTTTAATCTGATGCCTTTAAAACGACCCTAGTCGAATGTGGTTTCGTGGACCACAAAACCGAGGCATAAAATAATTTAATGTTCATTTTGATGCCTATGATATGTGTTAATTCGTGTGTGATATTTTTGATGATTTGATTTAGGATTATAAATGTGAATTTCACTAAAAAGGACCTAGTAGTAAACTTTGAAAGTAGGATAGGGAAATGTGTGATGACTAATTAAAGCATGCATGCAAAACAATGGTCTTGCATGTCAAATACCCCTCTTTTTATAAGTGGTGGCCGGCCATGACAAGGGAGGATGGGCAAAACATGTCATAGACATGTTTTGTTGGTGCATTATGGAGAAACATTAAACTAAGGTGTATGGGTAATAAAAAAATGAAAAAAAAATGTGTGTGAAGGCTTCTCCCCCTCCCCATTGCCGTGAGTTGAAGAAAAGAAAAGAAAAAAATTTGTTCATCCTTTTCTTTCTCTCTTGACCGAAAATTCTAAGGAAGAAGAGGGAATTTTTGCTTCATGTTTGGTTTGGAAGAGGATTAGGAAGGGGTTTGGCTATACTTGCATCAAGATTAAGGTATGTTTGAGGTTGTGCCATGAGATTCATGCATGTTTTTAGTTGCTAGCTTGATGTTCTTATTAGCCCATGGTTCAAATCTTTGCTATGTCATGGGAATGATATTCGCCAAGGTGGATGATGTGTTAATGCCATTGCATGCTAAATATCAAGCTTGATAATGATACATTGTGATGGGGATTGAGGACTCTTGGATTTTCTTTTAGCATTTTTGAGTGAGACACTAAGTTCTTTGTTTAACCATGACCAAATTGAAGCGGTATGGTGTTGTGGTGTATTCGCCATGGTATATCCATAAGTATGATTTATGCATATTGCATGGTAGGTAAGATTTGAGCTTTGGATATGTGTTTATATTTGGATATAAGCAACTTGAGATTCGGCCCTTGCACCTATATGTACATATGTTTGCACATGATGTATTGGTATGACATATATACTATCTCAAGGTATATATTTGCATATGATGATGTTTGGTTATGAAATAAATGATGGATGCGTATTGAGTTACAATATGGAGTGCGTTAGTTAGTAAAATGTATGCTGTTTTTGTGTGGTATTAAGTGCATAATTGGCCTCAACATGGACATGCATATTCGGCCACATGAAGGGGGGGTTGGTGTGCATGCATTCGGTTAGAGGCAAGCATATTGATGCCTATTCTTGGCTTGGAAAATTGACTAAGGAGAGTACTAACTAAGGTGTTGAATTCGATTCGTGATTTCGTACACATGTGACTCTAATGTCTAATGTATATAAGGGCTAAGTACCTTGAGCTTCACTTTGATGTTTGAATGAATTGTATTAAATTGCTTGTTGTGATTAAAAGCATGCATGACCATTGTGTATTTGAGCTAAAGGATGGCCATATGACCATTTAAACTCCTTGTCATATTCGCCATAAGCTATCATAATAAGATTTTAATAAGTTAAATTTGTGTGAATTAGCTCAAGAGCTTAGAGGACTACAGTTGGATAAGGAAAGGAATAAGTGATCGAATAGCCGTCGAAATCGTTCGACAACATCCGAGGTAAGTCTTCGAGTAATGACCCTACTTGAATTATATTGAAATGATTTGTCATATTATGGCGGACAGCCGAATGTGCGTAGGGACTAAGTTATAAAGTCAATTGTAATCATGCTCTTTGTGTGTGGCTATTGAGCCGAAATTGGAAAGGTTTGATAAATGTTTTGTGTTTGAGCCATAGTAACGAGAATGAAATATGGATGTGTCATGATTATTGATATATGTGTACATGAGCATTTGAATGATATCCGGGCTAAGTCCCGAAGGCATTTATGCTAGTGATTATATCCGCTAAGACCAAGGCATTCGTATGAAGTTGTTATATCCGGGCTAAGACCCGAAGGCATTTGTGCAAGTTACCAAATCCGGGTTAAGACCCAAAGGCAATTGTGCTTGTGGTTATATCCGGCTAAATTCCGAAGAGACTCGATTTGAAGGTGAACGTTTTGGTGCCGTAATAAATTCAATTAATACGCTCGAAAAACCCATACGATAAGGTATGTTTACATGTGCATCGGAAAAGTCGATCCGTTTGAAATAGTATTCGTTCAATCGACTAACGAACTTTCGGCTCTTAGATAGGTTGATACCTTGTGTGTATATGTTGATGAAGTGTGAAGTAAGTATGATTATGAGAATGTGTATTAATAAAGTGATTCATTTAGCTATGTGAATGTAATACTTTAGTCAAAGCTGAATTCATTACTTGAGACTTACTAAGCATTAAAAATGCTTACCCCGTTGCTTTGGCTCTCTGTTTTATAGATTTTGCTCGTTAGCTATCGGATTCGGATCATCGAAGTCGAAGTCATCCACACTATCAAAGCCCTTTTGGTACTCTTTAGTTGAACTCTGGATATGGCATGTATAGGACTACCCTTTGCTGTTTTTCTAGTACGTTTTGTGATGTATGTGTGTACAGCCATGCGAAAATGGCTCGTAAAAGTAGAGTATGGCATTAGACCATTTGTGTTTATGTATATATGTATGGTTTCATGATGTGACTACGGACTGAATGGAAGTGTTGGGAAAATTATCAGCCATTGGAATGGCTAAATATGATTATATGTGGACCTATGTATGACAAAACTCTAGTTGGTCCATGGAAACCACGAAATAGGTAAAGTTTACCTTGAAAACAGATGCTGACAGCAGCAGTGGTGTGGATTTTAAAAATCACTAAAATTTGTAGGAATGGAATTAAATAGTGGATAAATTTTTTAAATGAACCCTGATGAATCTACTTTCATATGGAAGAAACGAAACGGTCATATGAGTTATATGTTAAGAGATATTAAAGTTCTCGTGAAACAGGGCCAGAACGGTTTCTGGATCCCCTATTCCGACTTTGAAAATTCATTATAAATTAACCAGAGATGATTAGGAGTCATTCCATATATTTATAGATTCCTCTTTGAGTCTAGTTTCTAAAGAAACAAACGGCATCAGTATTGAAGACCTTTACCGGAAGATATCCAATTCGTAATGCATAAAGGTCAGTGTAGTCGAACCCTGGAATAGGGGAGAGTTTAACTAATAAACTGTACTAATTGGCTAGACCAAAAATTCTAGAAAAAAATCTGTAGATGGACATATGAGTCTAGTTTCAGGGAAAAATTAAAAAAATGATTTTTGAGCTTTGAAACTAAAGATATGATTTTTAAGGCGACAGTGATGCAGTAACCAGCTTGTCTGGAAATTTTTAAATGGACTGTGAAAACGATTAAGTCAAGTTTGTGTGCACCTTGTGTTCGACTCCGGTAACGGACTCGGGTACGGGGTGTTACATAATCACTTAGCACAAAAGCCTTCGGGACTTAGCCCAAACACCATTCGAATAAACATGCACATTTAACACTAAATCATGACACATTCGTATTTCATTTTCATTAGCAAAACTCAAATACAATACACTTATCACTCTTGCACATTTCGGTTCAATATCCACACACAAAGAGCATGATTTCGATTTACTTGAGACATGATCTAATCAAATCATAATTTAAGCTCTATTACTCAAGAACTTACCTCGGATGTTGTCGAATGATTCCGATGGCTATTCGACCACTTTTTCCTTCCCTTTATCGGATTTAGCTCCCCTTTGCTCTTGAGCTTAATTTAACAAATAAATTGATTTAATCATTTGAGCATCGAAAGAGGAATTCAAGGTACTTAGCCCACATATTTTCATTGGACATTAAAGTCACATATGTACAGAAATCATGAATCAAACTCAACACATTAGTTAGTACTCTCCTTAGCCGAATTTTCTAAGCCAAGAATAGGCATCAATATGCTTGCCTCTAACCGAATGCATGCACACCAATCCCCCTCATGTGGCCGAATATGCATGTCCATGTTGAGGCCAATTATACACTTAATACCACACATAAACGGCATACATTTTACTCACTAACGCATTCCATATTGTAACTCAATACGCATCAATCATTTAATTCATAACCGAAACATCATCATATGTAAATATATACCTTGAGATAGTATATATGTCATACCAATACATCATGTGCAAACATATATATATATATGCTAGAGCCGAATCTCAAAGTTGATTATAACTAAACATGAACATAAATCCAAAACACAAATCTTACCTACCATGCAATAAGCATAAATTATACTTATGGATGTACCATGGCCGAATACATCACAACACCATACCATTTCGATCTTGGTCATGGTTAAACAAAGAACTTAATGTCTCACTCAAAAATGCTAAAAGAAAATCCAAGAGTCCTCAATCCACCATCACATGTATCATTATCAAGCTTCATATTTAGCATGCAATGGCATTAACACAAAATCCACCTTGGCCGAATATCATCCCCATGACATAGCAAGGATTTGAACCATGGGCTAATAAGAACATCAAGCTAGCAACTAAAAACATGCATGAATCTCATGGCACAACCTCAAACATACCTTAATCTAGACACAAGTATGGCCAAACCTCCTCCTAATCCTCTTCCAAACCAAGCATGAAGCAAGAACCCCTTCCTTCTTCCTTAGAATTTTCGACTCCAAGAAATGAAAAAAAGATGAACAACAATTTTTTTCTTCTCTTTTCTTCAACTCACGGCAATGGGGGGTAACACACACATTCTTTCTTTTTTTTTTTTCTTTTCCATTTCTTTATTACCCATAACCATTAATTTATTTTTTCTCCCATGATGCACCAACATAACATGTCTATGACATGTTTTGCCCATAATCCTTGTCATGGCGGCCACTAGCTATTAGGGGGAATTTGACATGCCAGTCCTCCTTTTGATTACATGCACTATTAGGTCCTTATAGATTAGCCCATCACATTTCAAAAGTGTCACACAAGTCCTAATAACTGAATTCACATGTAATCGACTAAATCGAAGCTTGAAATTTTCACACATTCATAAATACATATTATAGACAATAAATATTACGCTCAAACATTTGGTGACTCGGTTTAGCGGTCCCAAACCACTTCCGACTAGGGTCAATTTTGAAATCATCACGGACGGCCTTGATTCGACCATAGCGTCCAAGCCAAGTTTGGGGTGTTACAAATGTACATGAATTATGTGGTTTGTGATAGTATCTTGGCCATGAAGTATATGTATTTTTTTATGTTTATATGCTTAAGTTGATAAGTTTATTTGTATATGGCTTACTAAGCTTTTGAAAGCTTCCTTTGTGTGTGTTTTCATTATTTTGAAGATATCATAGTTATCAGAAGCTCGAGGATCGTCGAAGATTGTCACCACACTATCGAACTATATTTTGGTACCATTTGAAAATGTATATATTGAAGTATGGCATGTATAGGCTAGAAGGTTGTGAATATGTTTTGTAATGTGTATATCTAGCCATATGATATGGCTTGGTTTTGGATGTGATTATGAATAAATTTTGGTATCTGCTTTGTGTTCAAAAATGGTATGTTTTGATGTACTCTTGAATGACCAAATGAAATAGTCAATTTTGGTAAGTTTTGGTATGTGCCTATTTGAGGAATTGTTAAGTTTATGGCATGAGATTGAAAGAAGTAAATTGAGGTTATGAAACATAAGTTCTGGTATGACTTTGAATTATGTTTTGACATGATTTTGGTATGGTTATAAGCATGAATTTGGTTGTTTATGATATAGCATGAATGATGTATGTTTTAGTGTATGAATTGGCTGGAAATTGATATGAAATATGCTTGGTTTCATGCTTGTAGGGATGGCCAAAATGGGGTGGCAAATTGGCATTTCAAATGGCCTATTTTTGTCCATACGGGCGTGTGTCTCAGTCGTGTGTCACACAAGGTCATGTTGCATAACCATGTGTCCCTTGGGGCACCCCACGATTTTAAGTTAGTCTTGAGCACAGCCAAGGCACACAAGCGTATGGCTAGCTGTGTGACCCAAGTTAGTTTTGACCACGGCCAAGGCACACGGGAATGTCTTGTGACCTTGTGATTAAGTTAGTATGTATGCCCTAATTTGACACAGTCTAGAACACAAGCGTGTCTAATGCCGTGTGAGGTACACAGCCTGTTCACACGGGCATGTGATGTAACACCCCAAACCCGGCCCGGACGTTATGGCCGGATCTGGTGCATCACATTGAAGTGTTTTAGCGAAAACCTTGTTTTCATTGAAAACCCTTCCTTAAAAAAAATATGAAACCATACTATGAAAAACCTATCTATAACATATGATTTTATGAAAAACCTTTCATTTTAAAATCTAGTTGTGGAAACGTGGAAAACATACTATGATTTAGGAAATCTATGTTCAATTTCTCATAGTTACAATGCAGAAAAATAATAATCCAAATAATAACAAAATAGAAGCCTTATTACATTCTGATCTGAAAAGTACTTAATAAAATAGAAACTTATATGCTTCTAAAAGAAAAACAAGTCCCAGTTGTCTTGCTAGCTGGCCACCCAGAGTCCCTCCAAACATCGAACCTTCTACTGAGCATCACTTGAAAATAAAATAAAAGAGGGGGTGAGTTTTCGCAAACTCAGTGTGTACGACCCTCGACGAGTAACAAGCATTCAGTAATCACCATACATCAAACATGCAATACAATACAGTGCAATCCCATCCCAATAATCCATCCGCTACACACCAACTCCGTCCCTCGATACACATCATGTGGGGATATAAATATCGACCCACCCAACCGATACACATCTATGGTAGCTCGGTTGCGGAACTACCTTCATTTATACATTGGGTTTATAAGCCATCAGTGGATCCACGGTTGTCAAGCAACCATGCGATCCTCATATACTTCCTCTGTTCCATAATTCCCAACCCATATGTAGCCTAAGCAGAATATCATATGCGTGCAGCAGATATGCATGTAACATCCATAACTCTTACATTCAACACTTAGGGGTAATTTAGTCATTTTCGCCCTTAGAGGCATATCAGTAATTTTTCCTTTACCACGGTTTTCACTTACCTTGGCCCTTAACAAATCCCATGAGCTAAGACGAACGAATACTATGCACCAGGTAGGATTCCTGAGAAAAGGAGGTGGGTCATTAAGACTGCTTAAGTACCAAGCTCTCCCTAAATCCAATCCTAGACATGCATATACCCGTTGCCACACCTTAACCCTATGACTTGTCCACGGTCTCAATAAATTAATTAAGTTTTATGCAGTTATCATATACTAGGCCTAAAACCTCTTACAAAGTCTAGACAAACTCAAATACCTGTATATGGCCCACTAGGCCTAATCACATTCGTATGGCCCATTAGGCCCAGATCACATTTATATAGCCCATTAAGCCCAAATCACATTTATATGGCTTATTAGGCCCAAATCACATTATATTCATGCTCACATACGAATTTCTATCACTTAGCATCAATTATCAATTTTGGGCCTGTTATGGGCCCAACGACCCATCGAGCCTGTTACGCCTATTCTGGCCCGATTGGCCAATTCACAGCCCAAGTCCATGGAGTCACCCATGGGCCCTAGATAACCTATCGGTTCTCTCCTCATGAGTGCTCGGGCACTGGCAAAACTCCTGTAGCCAAACTTTTAGCTTTTCGACATTTCAGCTTTTGCCGATCTACTTGTGTGTGCAGTGTATGTACACATCTGGTAAGCAAGCCTACTGCGATTCCCTTAGTCACCAATCCTACAAACGATATCACCCTTCAATTAATCGTATGCTTAATACATATTTTACCCAAAAACTGAAACCTCACCTTAACCTTAGCTTGAACACCAATTCCTAATAGCTTTTTCCTTGATAACGTACTCCTTAGATCTGCATTAATCTTACTCATTAAAACCAAATACTAGGGGACTAGCATCCAACATAATTCACCCCCTTATCTCACTTAAGACCATTCGGCCAACCTTAGCCAATAAGAGAGGAATACTTACCAAAACTGCAAAACACCTAAGGAACAATTTTTGCAGAGAGCTAAGATCCGAGATCCGATACTAATTCCCTACCACAGTTGATTAGAAAGAGTGAGGAAAAAACAGCGTGATAGATTCTTAGCAAAATTGATTGGAAGAACAAACACTTACACTAGATTCGGTCGAAGAGTATTTGGCCCTTGGAAGATTTGGCTTTTCAGCTTTTAAACTTAGTATGGTGAATAATGTTTCTTTGGTACAGATTAAAGAAGAAGAGTAGAAGAAGAAATCGGCAGAAAGAAAGAAAAACAAAAAGGTTTTCGGCTTTTTGGATCTTGAAGCGAAAAGGGTTTCCAGTAGCAAGGTGGAAAAGATTTCGGCATTAGCCTGATACCCTTGCATTCGGCACCTAGTTATAACCTTTATGGCCGAATTCCTCAAGCCCAAGTTCCCATTTCGGCTCCACTTGCTCCTCTCTTCTTCTCTCCTTATTTTTTTCCCTGATAACCCCTTGATCCTTTCCTCAAATTTCTCTTCTGATCACTCTCCTTGGAGTCCATCTTCAAGCCACTTCCATCATTCTAGAAGGCCAAAATTAAACTTCTAAAAATACTAAACTAGGATTCAAACCTTGGATCTCCTAGATAGCCACTAACGCCACCTCCCTACACTCTAAGTGGCGTCACTTAGCCACTCTTCCATAAGGCTTTTTGATGCCATTTTTCCCTATCTTTATTTAAAAGCCAAACTACTTGCCAACAAGGTCCTTTTAATAATTAAACTATAATTTCATTTACCCCTAGGTTCGAACTCAAACCTTAATTAAGACTTACTATAATTATCACATGGCTAGGAACATAAAACACAATTTTTATCAAAACCGAAAACAAAAAAAGTTTGGGATTTTAGGATTTTTGGGTTTCGGGATTTTTAGAGCGTTACATGTGACCTTTGTAACTTAGAAAATTTGTTTAAGTTTCGAAAAATTTTGAATGTGTTCGATTTAGTCCTGACCCTTTTCTAAAGCATGATTAAGGTCTTGATGACCTATATAAGGGACTCTATAATGATGTTTGACTATGTTTGTGGATGAAGTTATTGAATTGTTCATAAAATGTTTCGATTTATTTGGTAATGCCTTTAACCGTAATCTAGTGACGGATACGAGTTAGGGGTGTTACAACTATTCCTAAACAATCTCGATTTGAATCTTTCCATTCCCTTTTGAGTCATACTGAAGGCTCCTCATCAAGAGCTGATCTGTGTCCCTTTCACATCATTTCACCCATAGGAGACTTAAGTCGCCATAGCTGAAAAGCTTTAAAAGATAGGTTGAAGAATTATACTCCCCAAAAAGCCTCTCCTTTTGTTTCTTTTTTACATGAATATTACTATTTACCAAATAGCATAGGTGTACTTTCATCAGAATTATGCTGCCTCTGTATTTACAAGTTGGTTGTACCAGGCTAGACAACTCACACATTTTTTTTCTTATCCAGAAAGCTATCAAGTGCAGCGACAATTCTAGGTGCAATCTAGAAATACTCATGCAGCACATCAGTACCAAAACAAGACAAAATTAAGGATAAATAGGCTAAGATCCACTGAGTTATAAAATGCAATTTACTAAACTGAAAATGCTAAAATATGTGCTACATATAACTAAATGGGGACAAATTAACCAATAAGTAGGGAAAAAATATGTGTTCTTTCTATTACTATCACACACCCCCAAACTTGAGTTTTTACTTGTCCTCAAGTAAAAGAGAAGCTAGTAAGGCTACACAAGAATTCACTAAGACAAATGATCATTCTAGCAACTTGAATCACCTAAAGTTCCAATGAATGAGTCACATTCAGATGACAGAATATTGCATTGCATCGACAATACATAAGTAAGAATGAATAAGATTGCAACTTCATCAAAAGCAGCATCATGCTTTAAATCCTAAATTCTATCTACCAATACAACATTTATTGTACAATGTATGTCTCATTTTTTGTGAATAAGGGATGTCGTTGCATTATTGTACCCTTGTTCTTGAGAAGTAATGACGTAGTGCAGCAAATCCCGAGGAAGTACGTAATTGCCCCAATACACACTCATGCAACAATAGCCTTTGGCCAAATTCATTTTTCTAATGCTTGCATTGGAGTGTTCCCTCTTTAACATTTCAAAATACACCCACTTTGGAGTGTCTCTTATTCATAACTATATATATATATATAAGCAACTGTAAAAGGCTGATTCATTCAAGATTCAAGGAATGCTACTAGTCATCCATTACTAATGCAACCTAAATCATTCATCAAAGAATTAAAAATACAATATTCAGTCAAATTTATCCAACTCATTCATTGATAATTCACATGATTCAAGAATTAAGCATCGAGTGTAACAAAAATTTTCAAACACATTTGCATTATCCACAAATAAACCTTGCATGCTTCATTAAACTCAATTATTTTTTTTTTGAAATGTGGGTGTATTTCCAAACCCTATATGCATTCCCCCCAACTTAAAGTTTGCGTTGTCCTCAATGCACTAAAATTAAAATGCAATGACAATGTGCACTAACAAAATAAAAATTACAGCTACGTGCAATGCATGAACACTATAGTTTAAAATAAACTGAAAATAAACTAAGCCAGAAATGTGGCTGCACAATGTTTCTTCTTCCTCCTCTTTTTCTCTTCCTTCTTGTGCTTTTTGTCTTTGGAGCGCTTTCTCTTATTTTCTTTGGTCTTCTCACGATCCTCGAATCGCTTCTCAGGTGATATGCCCCCATTCTTGATGAGTCATAAGTGACAGTACAATAGTACAAACTGCGTTGACAATAAAGCCCAAGTGTGTCAACAATGGTACCTAATTATTCTGCAAAAAAAAAAAAAAGTAAAACAAAATTGAACAAAAAAATAAAATAAAATCACATAATGATAAATTCAATAAAAATTAAAATGTTTTGACTAATTTAATGGTCTCTACTTACTTTTGATTAATATTCCCAAAATTGTGTTTCAACCGCTATCCATTCACTTTGGACTAGTGTCCATCATGTAAATCTCTTATTGTGACTGCACTATGAGGAAATACTTCGACAACTTCGAAAGGTCTAGACCGACATGAGCGCAATTTACCCGAGTGCAAATTCAGTCTAGAATTAAATAATAAAACTTGTTGACCCGTGATAAATTGTCCCTACAAAATAATTCTGTCATGCCATCGTTTGGTCCTTTCCCTGTAAATTGCAACATTTTCATAGGCATTTTGTCTAATCTCCTCTAGTTCAGTGATATCCAATAGCCTTTTTCTTTCTAGCAGCTTCATAGTCCATGTTCACTTGCTTAATTGCCCATATTGCTTTGTGGTCTAGTTTAACTGGCAAGTGAGATGCTTTCCCAAAAACAATTGATATGGCGGCATCCCTAATGGAGTTCTGTATGCTGTCTACAATGCCCATATAACGTCATCCAGTCTGGAAGACCAATCTTTTCTCAAAGTGTTCACAACCTTCTCAAGAATGTTTTTAATTTGTCGATTCGATACTACAGCTTGTCCATTAATTTGTGGATGATAAGTGGTATCCATTCTATGATTAACTCCATATCTCTTCAGGGAGGCTGCCACTTGGTTGCAATGAAAGTGTGTACCCTGATCATTAATCAATGCCTTTGGTGTGCCAAAACGTGTGAGTATATGCTTGTGAAAAAATTTAAGCACTGTCTTTGCATCATCCTTTGGGACTGCAACAGCTTCAACCCACTTCAAGACATAGTCAACAATTACTAATATATAAAGATCTCCAAATGAACTTGGAAATGGTCCCATAAAATCCATACTGTAACACCCCAAACCCGAGACCATCGCCGGTGTCGGACCCGAGGGTTAACAAACCAAGTTCACATGTTTTTGCCCACCAATTTGACATTTCCAGTCAGGCTGGAAAACTGCGTCACTGTCGCCTTAAAAATCATATCTCGAGTTTCAAAACTCGGAAACTGGTTTCGTAAATTTTCCTGAATTTAGACTCATATATACATCCATGGATTTATTTCTAGGATTTTGGTCGGGCCAATTGGTACAGTTTATTAGTTAAAGTTACCCAAGTTACAGGGATCGACTGCTCTGACCTTCGCGCGGTATAACTTGAATATCTCTCTGCACAGGGCTTTAATGCTGGTGTCGTTTGTTTCTAATGAAACTAGACTCAAAATGGAATCTGTACATATAAGGTATATCTCCTAATTCTTTTGGATAATTTATAGTGAATTTTAAAGTTGCGACAGGGAACCCAGAAACCATTCTGGCCCTGTCTCACAATAGCTTTAATATCTCTTAACCTGTAACTCCTATGACCGTTTCGTTTCTTCCATATGAAAATAGACTCATCAAGGTTCATTTACATAGCTTATTCACTATTTGATTCCATTCCTATGAATTATGGTGATTTTTCACATTCACGTCACTGCAGCTGGCAGCATCTGTTTTAAGGTAGGTCTTACCTATTTGGTAGTCTCCATGAACCAACTAGTCTTTGCCATACATAGGTTCATATATGATCATTTTAACCATGCCAATGGCTGATCATATGACCAACAATCCCATTTCCAAGCCATAGCCACATCATGACACCAAATATATACATACAAACCACAATTATTCTAAGTTCATGTTCCCTTTTCGAGCCATTTTCGCATGGCCGTACATACTTACATCACCACATATTTAACAAACAAGGGGTAGTCCTATACATGCCATCTCAAGTTCAACCAAAATTTATACCAAAATGGAGGCTTGATAGTGTGGATGACTTGACTTCAACGATCCCAAATCCGATTGCCTCGGCGAAATCTAGAAAACTAAGAGCCAAAGCAGTGAGTAAGCATTTTATGCTTAGTAAGTCTCAAGGAATATAATCAACTCTAATTACAGCAATACATTCACATAGTTAAATGCATCATTTCATTAATGCGCATTCACATAATCATACTTACTTTACCATCCCAACTCTTATGTTCATACACAAATAGCGGCTTCATTAAGGCCGATAACTCGCTCCATCATAGGAGCGGATATTCATACGCTCTTACTCCTAGCGCAGCAAAGCACACCGCACTTACCTTATCATTGGGAAATTTCACAAGTGCATTAGCTGAAATTTTCCAGCAAGCTCATAATTTTCAAATCACATACCTTCGGAGTTTATCCGAATGTCGGTACTCGTTCAATCGCCTTCGGGACATAGCCCGGTTATGGTAACCCGCACCAAGGCCAACGGGACTTTACCCGGATATCACGATTTGCACAAATGCCTTGGTCTTAGCCGGATTTAACAACTTGCACGAATGCCTTGGTCTTAGCCGGATATAGCTACTAGCACAATTGCCTTGGTCTTAACCGGATATAAATTTCAGCATAATTGTCTTCGGGGCTTAGCCCGGATATCATTCAATTTCTCATGCACACATACATCAATAATCATTGGACATACATATTTCATTTTCCTTACTAAGGCTCAAACACAATTATAATCATTAGCATATTCGCCTTGGGACTTAGCCCGGTGGAATTCAAATACTCATACACACATAATCAATAATCATACACATCCATATTTCATCTCACATAATTCAAGTAAGGTCACTTCTTGAGGACTTACCTCGGATGTTGTCGAACGGCTTTTTCGGCTATTCGATCACCTTTTCCTTCCCTTGTCCAATTGTGGCCCTCTTAGCTCTTGAGCTAATTCAAACAAATTCAATTTATTAAAACCTCATTGTGCTTGCTTATGGCGAATATGACAAGGATTTTAAATGGTCATATGGCCACTCTTTAGCTTGAATACACAATGGTCATGCACATTTTATACTACATCAAGCAATTCAATACAATTTATTTGAGCATCAAGGAAATGCTAAGGCCTTCAATAGAATACCCAAGGCCGAATATTCATGTACATGTTGAGGTCAATTTTGCACTTAATACCTCACAAAAACAGCATGCAATCTACTAATTTATGCTTTGCACATTGTGGCCCAAAACTTATAATATAGCATCAAGCACTTATATGTGTGCTAGGCCGAATTGTGCTTGCAATTTCACAAGCATTCTTCCACATTTTCTTCTTTAAATCAATATTTTCATCACTTAGTTCATAACCAAACATAATGTGCAATCATATATATGCATATATGAGCATGGCGAATTTTCAAGGTGTCCATAGCCATCCAAAACACAAACTTTTAACTAACATGCAAGAAGCATGAATCATGCTCAAGAATGCATCATGGCCAAGTATGACAATCATGCTCCTTTTCAACTTTAATCATGATAAAACAAAGAGAAAACTCAAAATCTTACTCATGAGTAGAAAATCCATCATTGCATGCATCATCATCAAGCTTCACACTTAGCATGCAATGGCTTTATCACCATAACAACTTTGGCCAAATACCATTTCCATGGCTTAACAAAGATTTGAGCCATGGCTAACATGCACATCAAGTTAGCAACCAAAACATGCATGAAACTCCTAACACAACCTCATACATACCTTAATCTTGATGCAAACTTGGCCAAATCTCCTTCTAGATCTCTTCCAAACCAAGCATGAAGCAAAAATCCTCCTTCTTCCTTAGTTTTGGCTCAAAGAAAGGATGAACAAATTTTTTTCTTTCCTTCTCTACAACTCACGGCAATGGGGGATTACCACACTCACACACATTTTTTTTCATTTTTTATCACCCATACACCTTTGTTTATTATTTCACCCTAATGCACCAACAAAACATGTTTCATGACATGTTTAGCCCATCCTCCTTGTCATGGCGGCCACCACCTATAAAAGGGGAATTTGACATGCAAGTCCATTATTTTGCATGCATGCTTTAATTAGTCATCACACATTTCCTATCATACTTTCAAAGTTCATTACTAAGTCCTTTCTTGTGGAATTCACCCTTATAACACTAAATCAATCATCATAAAATGTCATACATGAGCACACACATATTATAGGCATCAAAATAGATTTTAATTATTTTTATGCCTCGGTTTTGTGGTCCCGAGACCACCTTCCGACTAGGGTCAATTTTGGGCTGTCACAACTCTCCCCACTTAAGAAATTTTCGTCCCCAAAATCTTACCGTAAATAGGTTTGGATATCGCTCTTTCATAGAGTTCTCGGTCTCCCAAGTAGCTTCTTCTATCCCGTGCTTGAGCCATAACACTTTTACTAGCGGAACCCGCTTGTTTCACAACTCTTTCACTTCTCGTGATAGGATACGAATCGGTTCTTCCTCATAACTCATATTAGCTTGAATTTCAATTTCGATGGACTAATCACGTGCGATGGATCGGATCTATAGCGTCAAGCATCGAAACGTGAAAGACATCGTGAACCTTTTCGAGTTCGGGGGCAAAGTCAAACGATATGCCACCGGATCGACTCGCTCGGATATCTCATATGGCCCAACGAACCTCGGGCTCAACTTGCCCTTACGGTAGAACACGAGTATTTTTTCCAAGGCGATACCTTGAGGAACACTTTATCACCCACCGATACTCGATATCCTTACGCTTCATATCCGCGTCATTTACTTCGACGATCGAAGGCTATCTTCAAACTTTCACGGATTACTTTCACTTTCTGTTCGCATCCCTAATCAAATCCACCGAAAATCTTGCTTTCACCAAGCTCGGTCCAAAACAATGGTGTACGGCATTTACGCCGTACAAAGCCTCGTAGGGTGCCATCTTAATACTCGATTGAAAGCTGTTGTTGTGGCGAATTCAATCAACGGCAAATACCGCTCCCATGAACCACTAAACTCGAGGACGCAACATCTTAACATATCCTCAAGTATCTGAATTACCCGCCGGATTGACCATCGGTTTGGGGGTGAAAGGCGGTTGAAATGCAACTTGGTACCCAAAGCTTCTTGCAACTTTTTCCAAAACCGCGAGGTAAATCTCGGATCTCTATCCGACACGATAGAAATAGGCACCCGTGTAATTTCACAACTGAGAAACGCACAATTCCGCTAATTTGTCCATTGAAAAATCCGTGCGACGGGGACAAAGTGGGCCGACTTAGTCAATCGATCTACCACGACCCAAACCGCATCCTTCTTACTTGTCGACAATGGCGGTCCGGATACAAAGTCCATTGTGACTCGATCCCATTTCCACTCGGGTATTGTGATTGGTGAAGTAATCTCAAGGCACTGATGTTCCGCTTTCACTTGTTGACATATTAAACATCTTGAAACAAAGTCGGAGATGTCTCGCTTCATACCATGCCACCAAAACCGACGTTTCAAATCATTGTACATCTTCAGACTCCCGGGTGGATTGCCATTCGCTACAATGGGCTTCATTCGAATTATCGAAATGAGTTCAATTCTTTGGGACACACCGACGACTTTTGAACCTCAAACAATCGTCATCGTCGATTTGAAACTCCGAGTCCTTGTTCGAACACACGCAGCCCGTTTTGCAACCAACTCGTCGTCGACTTTACGAGCTTCTCGAATTTGGTGTGTCAATAATGGTTTGGCTTTCAATTCAGCCACTAACACACCGTCGGATCGGACGGACAAGTGCACATTCATCGCTCGTAAAGTGAATAACGATTTACGACTCAAGGCATCCGCAACCATATTCGCCTTTCCCGTGATAGTCAATGATCGACTCATAATCCTTTAACACTCGAGCCAACGTCTTTGTCGCAGATTTAAGTCTCTTTGGGTCATCAAATATTTGAGACTTTTGTGATCCGAGTATACATGGCACCTTTCACCAAATAAGTAATGTCGCCAAATCTTTAAAGCGAATACGATGGCGGCCACTCGAGATCATGAGTCGGATAATTTTTCTCATGTGGCTTTAATTGCCTCGACGCATAGGCCACAACTCGACCTTCTTGCATTAATACGCAACCTAACCCAAGTAGAGAGGCGTCGCTATAGATGACAAACTCCTTGCTTGGGACTCGGGTTGCACTAGAATTGGGGCTTCAACAAATAAGTTTTCGATTGATCGAAACTTTTTGGCATTTCTCCGTCCATTCAACTTAACGTCCTTTTGGAGTAACCGTCATCGGCGTGGCTATCGTTGAGAAGCCTTTACAAATCGTCGGTAATAACCTAAGCAAGCCCCAAAAAGCTCCGAACCTCAGAATATTTCTGAGGCTTCCAATTAAGTATGGCTGAAATTTTATTCGGTCGACTCGAATACCCGATCGAGATACCACATGACCCAAGAAGCTAACCTCTCTTAACCGAACTCACACTTGCTGAACTTAGCATATAATTGCTTGTCCGTAAAATTTGCAACTAACCGCAGTGTTCAAAGATGTTCGGTCTCATTTCTTGAATAGACCAAGATGTCATCAATGAACACGACTACTGAATCGATCCAAATATGGTCTAAAGATCCGATTCATTAAATCCATAAATACCGTAGGGCATTAGTGAGCCCAAACGGCATCACTAGGAACTCATAGTGACCATATCTCGCTCAAGGCGGTCTTGGGCACGTCCAATCTCGGATTCGCAATTGATAGTAGCCCGATCTCAAATCTATTTTGAGAACACCGAGGCTCCTTCAGCTTGATCGAACAAGTCGTCAATACGTGGCAACGGATATTTGTTCTTTATCGTCGCTTTATTAAGTCGACGATAGTCGATGCACAAACCGCATGGTTCCATCCTTCTTTTCACGAACAACACCGGCG
The DNA here is from genome assembly GCF_025698485.1 of Gossypium arboreum. Lineage (NCBI taxonomy): Eukaryota > Viridiplantae > Streptophyta > Magnoliopsida > Malvales > Malvaceae > Gossypium > Gossypium arboreum. The sequence goes on from NC_069080.1 coordinate 60,993,732, forward strand.
CACCCTAAGGCGAAAAACTCAGGCGAGCAAAACCTCTATCCACCAATTCTTGCAACTGAGCTTCCAACTCCTTTAATTCCGTTGGTGCCATACGATATGGAGCTATCGAAATTGGAGTGGTACCAGGTACCAATTCGATGCCAAATTCTATTTCCCGAACAGGTGGTAAACCCGGCAATTCTTCAGGAAAACATCCGGTATTCACAAACCACGCGCACGATTCGGGTTTCTTTTCGATTCCTTGTCATCGAAAGCACGTCGCTGTGTACGCTTCGCACTCTTTTCTTACATATTTTCGGGCCAACATTGCGATATTACGGTGGCAACCCTTTAAGTCCGTAGACTTAACCCGAATTATCTCGTTATTCGCGCACCTCAAATCGATAGTCTTGCTTTTGCAATTTACGACCGCATCGTGCATGGTCAACCCATCCAAACCAAGAATAACGTCGAATTCATCGAACGGCAAAAGCATCAAGTCCGCCGGAAACAAGAACCTCGGAACACTAGGAGACTTTTCTTGCACACTTTGTTGACAAGCACGTAATGACCCAAGGGTTTGACACCGAATTACAAACTCAAGAGACTCAATAGGCAAAGTCTTCTTTGGATGCTAAGGTTTCACATATATAAGATTGAGTAGAACCAGGTCAATCAACGCAATCACTTTAGTATTGAAAAGGGTGAAAGCACCGTAATGACATCCGGAGAGGCAAGATCCTCGGCGTGCGGCGTATGGCATAAGTCCTCGCAGAGCACGAGCCTCGGATCGATGGTAGCATCTCTAGATCCTCTCGACCGCCAATCGACATTGCCCATATTTCTAGGTGGCCTACCTCGGCGAAGGTAGCACCCGAGTTTCCACTCGACTCACATTCTGCTCAAGCTTCCTCGGGCAATCCTTCCTAAAGTGGTCGGCCGATCCACACTTATAGCAGGAGTGATCACGAAACCAACAGCTCCCGAATGCCATTTGCCACAATGTTGACACTCGCCCTCTCTCGGCGATCATTTCCACCATCAGCGATCGAAGTGACTCGTGTGGTCACAGGGGTCGATCGCGTCCTCGTCTAAAAAGCCCAAAGCGCCTCTAGACCGGTTCACATCATCTCGAAATCTCTTGATGCTGTTGAAGAGACTTTCCGAGGACCTCTTCGAATTCTCCGGTTCCCACATCACTTTTTGTTTCTCCTTTCTAAGCTCTTCGACTTTACAAGCTTGCTCAACAAGTACTACGATCTCGTATTTCGAGAATGCCAACGAACATCCTTATATCATCATTCAGCCCATCCTCAAGCATTTACACATAATAGCTTGGACGAAATGCATTCTCGCGTGTATCGGCTAAGCCTCACAAATTTTCGTTCATAGTCGGTAACCGACATAGAACCTTGCTTAAGATCAAGAAATTCCCAAGTCACTTGCTCTCTAGGTACCACGAAGTCGAGTACTCCACCAATAGTAGGTGGAATCACGTAGCAAGGAGATGGTACACTTTAAGCATTCATCGGTGTACAAGATAGCTCATCGAGCACCGGATAGTGTTGTCCAACCGAAATTCAGCTCGTTCGGCATCACCATCATCCGTAGCTTTAAATTCAGTGGCCCCATGTTTTCGAATCCTATCGATTGGGGCTTACCCGACCTTATTGGGTCGATCAACGGAGGTATTGTAGGTGCGGGGTTGCATTAAATCGGGAATGGAGGTCGTGGGACAGCCGTGTTAGTTCGAATGTATTGATTAAACCATTCGTTCATCACACTATAAAAGGCTTACTTAGCCTCGTCATTAGGATTGCTGGCCATAGGTTGAGAGTCCGCGGCGCTGTCCCTTGCGCTGAGCAGCGCCACACTCTCCACATCATCAGCTATCGCTCGGTTGGGATCGTGATCCATTGCTATAAACAAACATGAAGTCAAATTGTCAGAATTCACCACACTATCGATTCATCATTTAATGCCATGTATAGCTAGACCCCAAACACCTCACGGTAGTCCTAGAATCGACTAAACCGTGGCTCGATACCAATAAAATTGTAACACCCCAAACCCGAGACCATCGCCGTGTCGGACCCGAGGGTTAACAAACCAAGTTCACATGTTTTTGCCCACCAATTTGACATTTCCAGTCAGGCTGGAAAACTGCGTCACTGTCGCCTTAAAATCATATCTCGAGTTTCAAAACTCGGAAACTGGTTTCGTAAATTTTCCTGAATTTAGACTCATATATACATCCATGGATTTATTTCTAGGATTTTGGTCGGGCCAATTGGTACAGTTTATTAGTTAAAGTTACCCAAGTTACAGGGATCGACTGCTCTGACCTTCGCGCGGTATAACTTGAATATCTCTCTGCACAGGGCTTTAATGCTGGTGTCGTTTGTTTCTAATGAAACTAGACTCAAAATGGAATCTGTACATATAAGGTATATCTCCTAATTCTTTTTGGATAATTTATAGTGAATTTTTAAAGTTGCGACAGGGAACCCAGAAACCATTCTGGCCCTGTCTCACAATAGCTTTAATATCTCTTAACCTGTAACTCCTATGACCGTTTCGTTTCTTCCATATGAAAATAGACTCATCAAGGTTCATTTACATAGCTTATTCACTATTTGATTCCATTCCTATGAATTATGGTGATTTTCACATTCACGTCACTGCAGCTGGCAGCATCTGTTTTAAGGTAGGTCTTACCTATTTGGTAGTCTCCATGAACCAACTAGTCTTTGCCATACATAGGTTCATATATGATCATTTTAACCATGCCAATGGCTGATCATATGACCAACAATCCCATTTCAAGCCATAGCCACATCATGACACCAAATATATACATACAAACCACAATTATTCTAAGTTCATGTTCCTTTTCGAGCCATTTTCGCATGGCCGTACATACTTACATCACCACATATTTAACAAACAAGGGGTAGTCCTATACATGCCATCTCAAGTTCAACCAAAATTTATACCAAAATGGAGGCTTGATAGTGTGGATGACTTCGACTTCAACGATCCCAAATCCGATTGCCTCGGCGAAATCTAGAAAACTAAGAGCCAAAGCAATGAGTAAGCATTTTTATGCTTAGTAAGTCTCAAGGAATATAATCAACTCTAATTACAGCAATACATTCACATAGTTAAATGCATCATTTCATTAATGCGCATTCACATAATCATACTTACTTTACCATCCCAACTCTTATGTTCATACACAAATAGCGGCTTCATTAAGGCCGATAACTCGCTCCATCATAGGAGCGGATATTCATACGCTCTTACTCCTAGCGCATAAAGCACACACCGCACTTACCTTATCATTGGGAAATTTCACAAGTGCATTAGCTGAAATTTTCCAGCAAGCTCATAATTTTCAAATCACATACCTTCGAGTTTATCCGAATGTCGGTACTCGTTCAATCGCCGGGACATAGCCCGGTTATGGTAACCCGCACCAAGGCCAACGGGACTTTACCGGATATCACGATTTGCACAAATGCCTTGGTCTTAGCCCGGATTTAACAACTTGCACGAATGCCTTCGGGTCTTAGCCCGGATATAGCTACTAGCACAATTGCCTTCGGGTCTTAACCCGGATATAAATTTCAGCATAATTGTCTTCGGGGCTTAGCCCGGATATCATTCAATTTCTCATGCACACATACATCAATAATCATTGGACATACATATTTCATTTTCCTTACTAAGGCTCAAACACAATTATAATCATTAGCATATTCGCCTTGGGACTTAGCCCGGTGGAATTCAAATACTCATACACACATAATCAATAATCATACACATCCATATTTCATCTCACATAATTCAAGTAAGGTCACTTCTTGAGGACTTACCTCGGATGTTGTCGAACGGCTTTTTCGGCTATTCGATCACCTTTTCCTTCCCCTTGTCCAATTGTGGCCCTCTTAGCTCTTGAGCTAATTCAAACAAATTCAATTTATTAAAACCTCATTGTGCTTGCTTATGGCGAATATGACAAGGATTTTAAATGGTCATATGGCCACTCTTTAGCTTGAATACACAATGGTCATGCACATTTTATACTACATCAAGCAATTCAATACAATTTATTTGAGCATCAAGGAAATGCTAAGGCCTTCAATAGGCTACCCAAGGCGAATATTCATGTACATGTTGAGGTCAATTTTGCACTTAATACCTCACAAAAACAGCATGCAATCTACTAATTTATGCTTTGCACATTGTGGCCCAAAACTTATAATATAGCATCAAGCACTTATATGTGTGCTAGGCCGAATTGTGCTTGCAATTTCACAAGCATTCTTCCACATTTTCTTCTTTAAATCAATATTTTCATCACTTAGTTCATAACCAAACATAATGTGCAATCATATATATGCATATATGAGCATGGCCGAATTTTCAAGGTGTCCATAGCCATCCAAAACACAAACTTTTAACTAACATGCAAGAAGCATGAATCATGCTCAAGAATGCATCATGGCCAAGTATGACAATCATGCTCCTTTTCAACTTTAATCATGATAAAACAAAGAGAAACTCAAAATCTTACTCATGAGTAGAAAATCCATCATTGCATGCATCATCATCAAGCTTCACACTTAGCATGCAATGGCTTTATCACCATAACAACTTTGGCCAAATACCATTTCCATGGCTTAACAAAGATTTGAGCCATGGCTAACATGCACATCAAGTTAGCAACCAAAACATGCATGAAACTCCTAACACAACCTCATACATACCTTAATCTTGATGCAAACTTGGCCAAATCTCCTTCTAGATCTCTTCCAAACCAAGCATGAAGCAAAAATCCTCCTTCTTCCTTAGTTTTGGCTCAAAGAAAGGATGAACAAATTTTTTTCTTTCCTTCTCTACAACTCACGGCAATGGGGGGATTACCACACTCACACACATTTTTTTTCATTTTTTATCACCCATACACCTTTGTTTATTATTTCACCCTAATGCACCAACAAAACATGTTTCATGACATGTTTAGCCCATCCTCCTTGTCATGGCCGCCACCACCTATAAAAGGGGAATTTGACATGCAAGTCCATTATTTTGCATGCATGCTTTAATTAGTCATCACACATTTCCTATCATACTTTCAAAGTTCATTACTAAGTCCTTTCTTGTGGAATTCACCCTTATAACACTAAATCAATCATCATAAAATGTCATACATGAGCACACACATATTATAGGCATCAAAATAGATTTTTAATTATTTTTATGCCTCGGTTTTGTGGTCCCGAGACCACCTTCCGACTAGGGTCAATTTTGGGCTGTCACACATACTCAAAACATCAAACAATTCAACCTCCATAATTGGATGCTGCAACATTTCATTGCATCGGGATATAGAACCAATGTACTGACACCTATCGTATTAATTCACAAAATTGTAGGCGTATTTGAATAATGAAGGCCAGTAGAATCCTAATTGGAGAACCTTAGAAGTAGTTCGTATACCACCGAAATGACCTCCATAAGAAGAATCATGATAGTGCTTCAGGATTGAAAGCATCTCCTCTTCTGGAACACAATGCCAAATGATGTTGTCATTGCATAACTTGAATAAATACTGCTCGTTCCAATTATACTTCACTACTTCACAAAGAAATCTTTCTTTTTTATGGCCTGTGATATCTAATAGGAGTTTTCCACACACTAGATAATTAACCAAATCCGCAAACCCAGGGGTTGCATCGACAGCAAATAACTTCTCATCTGGGAATGCACTGACAATTTGAAGTATGTTTCTATATTTGCTGATAACTTCCAATTGAGACAGATGGTCTAAAACTTGATTCTCTGAACCTTTGTGGTCTTTTATCTCGATGTCGAATTCTTCCAACAATAAAATCCAGCGTATCAGTCTTGGTTTTGCATCCTTCTTCGCAAAAAGATATCTCAATGTTAAGTGATCAGTAAATACGGTAACCTTTGCGTCGACAAGATAAGAACAAAACTTGTTGAAAGCAAAGATTACAACCAAAAATTCTTTCTCTGTAGTGGTATAATTGATTTGATCCTCTATAAGATTTTAGCTAGCATAATAGATGGCGTGAAATATTTTTCCATTGCGTTGTCCTAGAACAACACCCATAGCAAAGTCGCTTGCATTGCACATAACTTTAAAAGGTTGAGACCAACCTGGTGCAAGGAAAATGGGTGCATTTACTAGCTGCTTCTTTAATTGAATAAATACATCCAGAATGCATCGTCAAAGAAGAAGTTTTTATTCTGTTCCAGTAATGAGCATAAGGGTTTTGTAATTTTCGATAAATCCCTAATAAATCTTCGGTAAAACCCTACATGCCTAAGAAAACTATGAATACCTTTCATATTTGTTGGTGGAGGTAGTTTCTCAATGATTTCTACTTTAGCTTTATCTACTTCAATGCCTTGACTAGAGATGTGATGGCCTAACACAATGCCTGCAGTTGCCATGAAATGGCATTTTTCCCAATTTAGAACAAGATGTGTGTCTTCACATCACTTTAATACTTTATCCAAATTGTCAATACAATGGCCAAAATCATTCCCATAGACTGAGAAATCATCCATAAAAACCTCTAATGAAACTTCAATCATATTCGAGAATATTGCCATCATGCACCTTTGAAATATGCCTACTGCATTGCGAAGACCGAAAGGCATACGGTAAAAAGCAAAAGTACCAAAGGGATAGGTGAAAGTTGTTTTCTCCTGATCCTCTAATGCAATAGCAATTTGATTGTACCCAGAATAGCTATCTAAGAAGTAGTAGTAGGCTCTTCCAGAAAACTTGTCCAACATTTGGTCAATGAAAGGAAGTGGGAAGTGGTCCTTCCTTGTGGCAGCATTCAGTTTACGATAATCTATACAGCCTCGCCATCCCATAGGAATGTGTGTAGGAATTAATTTGTCTTTTTTGTTGCTAACCACAGTGATGCCACTCTTTTTAGGAATGCATTGCACTGGACTTACCCAATTTCTATAAAAAATAATGTAAATAATTCTAGCATCAAGCCATTTTATAATTTCTTTCTTAACAACTTCGTTCATCTTATTGTTTAATCTTTTTTGTTTCTCAATTGATTGCTTGCCTTCATCTTCCAACTTGATCTTGTGCATACAAAAATATGGACTAATGCCTCGAATATCTACAATATTACAAGAAATAGCTCGTTTATGTTGCTTAAGAATATAGACCAATTTCTCTTATTGAGTTACATCCAGTGTTGCGGAGACAATAATTGGGACAGTACTATTAGCACCAAGAAAGACGTATTTAAGATAAGTAGGTAGTGGTTTCAATTCTAGAGTAGGAGCTTCATTAATAAATGGCTTGAAAGTTGGAGTTGTTTTGTTGGCTAAGTGTAACACCCCTAATCCATATCCGTCATCGAAACAGGGTTACGAAATATTACTGGAGTTTATAGTACAAACAAATAGAATTTCAATCATTTCATAACTTATCAATATTCATAATAGAACCAAACAAAATCATACATATTTCCCTTATACGAGCCCTCAAGGCCCCAATACACGTTAGAAATAAGTCAGGACTAAATCAAAAACTCGTAGAATTTTTCAGAGAACATTGCAAATTTTTTTAAAGCTATAGGGTCACACAGCTAAGGGACACGCTTTTGTTTTAAGCTGTGTAGGCATTCAAAATAGGGACACATGGCCATTCCTAGCCCATGTCCTTACCTGTGTAACTCACTGACTTGGGTTACACGGCCAAGCCACACGCCTGTGTGCCAGGCCATGTACCCTTCGAAGTAGCCTCACACGGCCGTGTGCCAGGCTGTGTGCTAGGCCGTGTAACAGCCTGACTTGCAACCCTTTGAAAGATACAAGGGATACACGACCGTGTCACCTAGCTGAGTGTCACACACAGCCATGTCACCTGGCTTTGTGTCACACACGGCTGAGACATACGCCCATGTCTCTACCCGTGTGAATGAAAATAAGCCATTTTACAAGCAATATTTCTCACCTAAAATGGTATAACCCTGCACCAAAAATGCACATATACACAATCTATAATAAGGTATCCAAAATAAGCATAATCAAGCCTTATACAAATGGTATGAACAAATACAACCAATATTCCCTTAGGCACCTCAAATGAAAACTATAAACATGTTTAACCATGTAATCAATATAACCAAATGTTCAACTAAATAAAAAAAATTTGTGGAATTTTTTGACTTTAGATTTGAACTGGAGTGTCAGGTAACTCTGTCGGGACTAAATCAGAAACTCGTAGAATTTTTCAGAAAACATTGCAAATTTTTTTAAAGCTACAAGGGTCACACGGCCAAGGGACATCCCCATGTCTTAGTCCATGTGGGCATTCAAAATAGGGACACACAAGCATGTCCCAGCCCGTGTTCTTATCGGTGTAACTCATTGACTTGGCACATCCGAATCCTTGACTCTCAGCTGATAATAGCCTAATCTCAAGTCTCTCTTTGAGAACATTGTTGCCTCTTTCAACTAATCGAACAAATCATCAATTCTTGGTAAAGGATACTTGTTCTTTATCGTAACCTTGTTAAGTTGATGATAATCAATACAAAGTCTCATAGATCCATCTTTCTTCTTGAAGAATAACACTGGTGCACCCCAGGGCAAAAAACTCAGTCTTACAAATCCCTTATCTATCAACTCTTGCAATTGAGACTTCAATTCTTTCAATTCAGTCGGAACCATTCTATACGAAGCTATCAATATTGGTGAAGTTCTCGGCACTAAATCAATAGTAAATTCAACCTCTCTAATCGGTAGTAATCCTGACAATTCTTCTAAAAACACATCTGGGAATTCACAAACTACAGGCACAAATTCAATTTTCAACTTAGACACTTTCATATTTAGTACATACATAAGATAAGCTTCACAGCCTTTTCTTACATACCTCTGAGCTGACATCGACGATATCACAATAGGTAACTCACCTGACTCATCTGGTTCAATTCGAAGAATTTCATTATTTTGACATTTTAATTCAATAATGCTTGGTCTACAATTCAGTACATCATCATTTAGAGTCAACCAATCCATTCCAAGAATTACATCGAACTCATCAAATGGTAAAACCATTAAGTCAACCCAAAAATAGTGACCCCGAATCATTAGAGGACAACCCTTGCAAACTTTATCAACTAGAACATATTTGCCTAAGGGGTTCGACACCTTAATCACATATCCAGTAGACTCAATAGGAAAATTCTTACTAGATACCAAATTCATACAAATATAAGAATGAGTCGATCCCAAATCAATTAATGCAACTACATTAGTATCATCAAGAAAAAATGTATCAGTGATAACACCAGGGGATGACGCATCTTTGCGAGCGCGAATAGCGTAGGTTCTAGCAGGTGCTCTAACCTCTAATCTCGTAGTTAACTCTTTAATCACACCTCTGTTACTGTTCCTACTTCCAATATTTCTCGATGGCCTCCCTTTAGTGGCAGTGTTACTCAGCCTTGCATTCTGAAAATTATCTTTCTTAGTTATTTCAGGGCAATCTCAAATAAAGTGATCTTAGAAGCCACATTTAAAGTAAGCCCGGTTATTCATCCTACATTCACAGGGATGTCGTCTACAACAGTGTTGACATTCCGGTCTATTGGACCTAGCCTAAGAAATAAATTGAGTCCATTGCTGGCAGGTGCTCTAGCCTCAAATATCACTGCAGAGTCTTCTGTCGCACCTCAACTTCCACTCACATTTCCAACATTTTTTTGTGGTCTTCCTCTAGTCGACATTTTGCTCGGTCTCACATTCTGAGGTCTATCTTTCTCAACCATCTCAGGATAATCTTTAATAAAATGATCCTATGAGCCACATTTGAAACAAGCTTTATTACTCTTAATCTAACATTCTCCGAAATGTCTAACCTCCCACAATGTTGGCACTTAGGTTTGTTATTTCTAACACTACCCACACTAGAAACAGAAGTAGCTTAAGTTTTAGGACTCACATACTGATTTCCACAATCTCTATTCTGGTATCACACTGATGCATTCAATCGGCTATGTGAATCTCAGGATTTTTCTTGTTGAAGATTGATACGGCTTATTCATCGATCTTTTTCTTGAGTCTCTAGCTTCTGAATCTGTCTTTCTCTTTTCTTTGCTAAGATATTTGGCTTTACAAGCCCTTTCAATCAGAACGACAAATTCTTTTAACTCTAGAATCCCGACTAATAGTTTTATATCTTCATTCAACCCATCAACAAATCGCTTGCACAATATTTCTTCAATAGACACATACTTTCGAGCATACTTGCTTAATCGTACAAATTCTCTTTCATACTCAGCGACAGTTATACGACCCTATTTTAACTTTAGAAACTCTTTATACTTTTGATCAAAGAATCCCTGACTTATATGTTTCTTTCAGAACTCCATCTGAAAGAATTCCCAAGTCACTCGTTCTCTCAGTACTACTATACCAAGGTATTCCACCATTGATATGCAATGTCTCTCAGCAACGATACTGCACATTTAATGCATTCATCAGGAGTACAAGATAATTCATCGAATACTCGAATCGTATTTTTGAGCCAAAACTCAGCTCTCTCAGCATCATCATCTATAGTAGTGCGAAACACTTCAGCCCCATGTTTACGAATCTTGCCCACTAGCGGTTTGTTCAACTGTATCAGATCCACAACTTGAGGAACAACAGGAATTTGTTGAGGAATAGGTAGGGGTGGGGGTTGTTGAATAGCCAGATTCATCGAGACATACTGAGTGAACCACTCATTCATCACCTGGATAAAGGCTTCTTTAGCCTCACCTCCGTGACTACTTGACACAGGTCTAGATTCAATAGGCGCTGTCCCTTGAGTAGGAGCGGGCATATTACTCTCTACATCATTAGCTACAGCTCGTTTGGGATCCATTACTATACGAAAACACAATTTAACTTGTCGAGAATCATCACACTATCATAGAGTATATATGGCATGTATAGCTAGACTCTCACACACGCTACGTTAGTTCTAGAATCGACAAAACCTAGCTCTGATACAAAAAATGTAACACCCCTATTATGCATTTTCATCAAGAATCACTTAATAAAACATGTAAAACTATCATCAAGCTTTCATAATCTATCATCAAACATCAAAGAACTCATAGATTCAACAATGGCAACTCTCAAAATCTTTTATAATTTCGATATTAAAGGTACAGGCTAGCTAGATTGAGCTGCAATGATTACAAAAACATAGAAATCATCAAAAATCGATCTAAAATCGTACCTTAATCAAGCTAAGAGTGGGCCGAACATCTCAAGCCCTAAAATGGCTTTCTTTTTCCTTTTGTTTGGGTGGAAAAGATGATAATATGAACAAATTTAGCTTTTTTTATTTAATATATGTTTATTAACATTTTTACTAAATTAACTTTAGTTAATAAACTTTAAAAACACATAAACCATGTCCATTAATGTCCATTAACACTACCAATGTTCTAATATCATCATAAGGACTTTTAATTTATTAAATCCTAGCAATTAAGCACTTTAACAAATAGTATGCAACTTTTGCATTTTACGCGATTAAGTCTTTTTTCTCAAATTGAGCAATTAAATGATAAAATTAGTTCATGAAATTTTCACACATACCTGCTATCATGCTATAAACACATATAATAATATTAAAATAATTTTTGGACATCGAATTTGTGGTCCCAAAACCATTGTTCTGATTTAGCTAAAATCAGACTGTTACAGCTTTGACTTGTTGACAAACCAAGCATCTCGAAACAAATTCTAAAATGTCTCATTTCATGCCTGACCACCAGTACATCTATTTCAGATCACTGTACATCTTAGTACTCCTTGGATAAACAGATAAACAACCACTCTGTCCTTCGTGTAGAATTTTCTGAATAAGCTTAAAATTTCTCGGCACACAAACTCTACCACGGAACAGTAAACAGTCATCGGATCCGATTCGATACTTTGAATCAGCCGTCGAATCACACTGTACTCTTTTAGCATGCAATTTATTATTACATTTCTGAGCCTCGTAAATTTACTGAAAAACCACCGGTTTAGCTTTTAACTCAGCTAAAATTGAACCGTCATCAAACAATGTCAATCATGTGTTCATCTTTCAAAGCAAACAAAGATTTTCTACTCAAAGCATCGGCAACTACATTTGTTTTCCCTAGATGATAATCAATCACTAACTTATAGTCTTTCAACAGCTCGAGCCATCTTTGTTGTCGCAAATTCAAATCTTTTTGAGACATTAGATACTTCAAGCTCTTGTGGTCTGTAAAAATATGGCATTTTTCACTGAAAAAATGATGTTGCCAAATTTTCAATGCGAATACAATAGTGGCCAATTCTATGTTGTGTGTCGGATAATTCTTTTCATGCAGTTTTAATTGTTCTAATTGTCTGGAAGCATAAGCTATCATTTTTCCTTTTTCCATTAAAACACATCCCAAACCATTCAACGACACATCACTAAAAATCATGAACTCTTCATCGGACTCAGGCTGAACTAACATTGGTGCTTCAGTTAACAGTGCTTTCAACTGTTCAAAACTCTGTTGGCAATTCTCATACTATTCAAACTTCACATCTTTTTGTAATAATCGAGTCATCGGTGTAGCAATCATCGAGAAAATTTTTACAAAACGCCAATATTAGCCAGCTAATCCTAGAAAACTTCTGACTTCAGATACCTTTCTTGGTGGTTTCCAGTCAACAATTGCTAAAATCTTACTTGGATAAACTAGCATTTTCTAAATTTATTGCTTATCTCTTAATGTTTGTAACACAACCCTCAAATGATCGGTATGCTCAGATTCATCTCGAGAATAGATCAGAATGTCATCAATGAATACAACTACAAATCTGTTCAAATACGGTCTAAAGATTCAATTCATCAAATCAATGAATACTACAGGAGCATTAGTTAATCCAAATGTCATAACAAGAAACTCATAATGTCTGTACCTAGTTCTGAACGTAGTTGGCAGCACGTCTGAATCTTTAACCCGCAATTGATAATAGGTAAATCGTAAATCAATCTTTGAAAATATTGTTGCTTCTTTCAACTAATCGAACAAATCATCAATTCTCAGCAAAGGATACTTAATCTTAATTGTAACCTTGTTAAGCTGACGATAGTCTATACACAGTCTCATAAACTAGGTCGTGCAAAACCTCTATCTGTTAACTCTTGCAACTGAGCCTTCAATTCTTTCAATTCTGTTGGAGCCATTCTATATGGAGCCATTCTTTCAACTCTTGCAAAACCTTTAACAGTTTCACAATTTAGTCCCTAGGCTAGCTAGATTAAGTTACAACGACTCCAAAAACATAGAAATCATTAAAAACTGAGATCAAAATCACTTACATGCTAAGAAAAAGGCTTGACCTAATGAAGAACCCTAAAAATGGCTTCTTTCTCTTCAATATTTTAGTGGAGAAGATGGACTAGAAGTTAACACATTTGTTTTCTTTATTTTTGTTTTATGTTAATTTTACTAATTACAAAATTAAACTTGGCTTTTAAAATTAAATTTACTTAATCTTATGTCCATCTTTGTCCAGTTACACTATAAATGGTCTAATTACCATCCAAGTCCACTCACATTTAAATTTTATAGCTAATTGATACTTTTAACTAATAAAACTCCACTTTTGCACCTTTAACAATTTAGTCCTTTTGTAACACCCCTTACCCATATCTGAATTCATGACAGGGTTAGAGGCGTTACTGGACTTAAACATTCACAAACATGTAAAACCGAGCCATAAAATTTTCGTCCAATTTAAAACTTTTCAAACACATGTATATCGTCCCTTATACAGGCCTTCGAGGGCTAAAACATACATCGGGGTGGTTTGGGACTAAACTGAGAACTTTCGATAACCTTTGGACAACTTCACAAATTTTTTGCTTTGGAGAGTCACACGCCCGTATGTGTTGAACCGTGTGGTCACAAATTTCCATCTCCTCAGCCCGTGTAACTCTCTGTTTGTGACATCAGTAAAATAATTTGAACTACACGGCCAGGCCACACGCTTGTGTGCTAGCCCGTGTCCTCCACATAGCTGAGACATGTGGCTGTCTTTCTGCTCGTATTGCTAACACTTAGGCTATTTTCCAAGCCTTCATGTTTCCCATAAACTCTTACAACCTTCTACACATCAAACTCACAACTCATGGCATCATTTTAGTGATTAAACACCCTTTATAAGAAACATTCAACATTAGCTCGTCATTATACATATGTTCCACCTACTCATGATAAACTAGTCTAGCCACATTATTACACATTCATTTGACCTTGTCATCTCATTAATCACTTATACCATTAAACTACGGTTACTAACTTATACATCAAACATCCATGTTCAAGGCACTATCATCTTATTACCATATTACACGTTTAATTCATGATCATGACCACATTGATTGGTCATAAAACATGCATTCAACACATATGACATATTACCAACCATGCATGGCAAACAAACATATTCATATCATCACATCATATGCATTAAAACGTAACATGATTAGCTAGACTTACAAACCATAATCAATATGAGCCACCTCTCATGGCCATATACAATAGCTCGATATAGGCCAATACATTTAGCCAATTCGTAATAACACATGTCATAGAACTAGGTGCCTAAACATGCCACTCACTTGACATTTCTAACATATGTATCAATACTCCAAAGGTATTGGCTTGATAGTGTGATGGTGCCTTCGACGATCTCCAACACCGAGTAGAACTGACAACACTAAAAGAAATAGAAAGAAGGGAGTAAGCTTTACGCTTAGTATGCTCGCATGAAAAATAATAAGCAACATTTTAACATGTTATTTTTCAATTCCTCTCTATTTATTCAAAGTCCAGTTAAGTTGTTTTCTCAAGTCACGGTCAGTAAATTATTTATATCCAGAGCTACGAGACTCCAAATTGAGAACCGCTAATTTTCCTAGAAACTAGGCTCACATATCTTTTTACCATAAAATTTTCAAAATTTTTGGTCATGCCAATAAGTATAGTTTATTCTTTAAAGTTACCCCTGTTTCATTGTCTGGCAGTTCCGACCTCTCTTCACTACGAATTAATTATCTCATAGTACGAAACTCAGATGATGCTCCTGCCTATTTCCCTTGAAAATAGATTCATTAAGGATTTTAAGCATATAATTTTTTTTTACAATTTTTAGTGATTTTCCCAATTCGGAACAGGAGATTCTGAACTCATTCTGACTCTGTCTCACAAGAATTCAAATATCTCATAATATGAAATTCTTTTTCTTACATTGTTTCCTTTATATGAAAATAGACTCAATAAAATTTTATTTCATATCTTATTGAACTTCTAATTCGATTTCCACCATTTTTGGTGACTTTTCAAAGTCACACAACTGCTACTGTCCAAAACTATTTTATTACTAAATTTCACTCTTTCATGTTTTCTTTGTAGTAACTTTCATTGTAACACTTACTCCATATCAATCTTACCAAAGTTCGATCACATGCCGAGCACATTGATCATAAGTTTACACACACAAACCTTCACTTATTCATCACATAGTCATGTTCATATGTATTTTCACATAGTAAATTTCCCGTTGAACTCATCGGAGTAATAAAAAATACCCAGTGGCCTGTACATATTACCACCCTTGTAACCGAAGCTCTCTGGTACGCATAGTCACCTGCACTTAGTACTACACATGGAACCTAACAATCTGGTACACGTAGTATCCTGCACTTAGTAATACACATGTGACCTAACCATCGGATACACGTAGTAACCTGCACTTAGTACTACACACGTAGTAGCCGATTTAGTCCATAATCTCATTCATTTCCAATCTATGCCTGAATCTCATTTTCTTTGATCTATAATATCACATTTAGCTTAATAATTAATCACATTATTCATATGGGTCCAAAAATCATATTTTTACAAATTTGCATTTTGACCCCTAAACTTTCACATATTTGCACTTTTTCCCCAAGGCTTGTAAGATGATTTTTATCCAATTTCCTTGCATTTTAAGCCTAGACAAATCATTTTCATAACTATAGCAGCCCTAATTTCCACTAAATCACACTTTTATGAAAAATTTTGTAAATTTTGCAAAACGGTCCTTTTTGACAATTTCACCAAAAATCACTTAGTAAAAGCATTTATTACACATCGAGCATTCATTTTCTACTATTAGAAATCAAAACACATGCATTTCATCCATCGAAAAATTTTTAAACACAAACCCTAGCTCAAAATATGGGTAGAAATGAGTAAATCTTGTTACGAGGATTTCAAAAACATAAAAATCATTAAAAATGGGGCTAGAACGGACTTACAATCGAGCTTGGAAGCTTGAAAAACCCTAGCTATGTCTTCTCCATGCAAGTTTCGGCCATGGGGTAGAAGATGGACAAAAATTGGCTTTTAATTTTGTTTTTAATTCATTTTAATTACTAGATTACCAAAATGCCCCTAACTTAAAAAAATTCTATTTCATCCATTTCATATCCATTTTTGTCCAAAAAATTATCCAATGGTATAATTACCATCGAAGGGCCTCAAATTTAAAATTTCATAACAATTAGACACCTCTAACATGTAGAACTCAACTTTTGCAGCTTTTACAATTTAGTCATTTTGACCAAATTGAGTGCCCAAACGTCAAAATTTTTGAACGAATTTTTCACGAAATCATCCCATGAAATTGTAGACCATAAAAATATAATAAAAAATTTTACTGTGTCTGATTTGTGGTCCCGAAACCACTATGCCTAATTCGGGATCTTACACCTTTTTATCGAATTAAGCATGCAAACAATTAAATTTCTTAATGAATTTTTTATACAGTCATACTATCATGCTGTAAAACTTAAAATAATAATAAAATAAATATTTTGACCTCAGACTGTGGTCCAAAAACCACTGTTCTGATTTCACTGAAAACGGGCTGTTATAGGATGACTCAATGAGAAGTGCTCTTAGAAAAATATAAAATGACTCGTTTATTTTTGTGCCTGAGTTTCCAGACTTCATATTTGAACCATGGAGTCCACAATTGAAGAGGGAGCAAAGTTGTAACACCTTTCATGTAACACCCCATACCCGAGACCGTTGCCGGAGTCGAACACGAGGTATTTACGGACTTATTTCATTGATTTTCACAGTCCATTTTAAAAATTTCCAGACAAGCTGGCTAACTGCGTCACTGTTACCTTAAAAATCATATCTTGAGTTCCAAAACTCGAAAACCAGTTTCGTAAATTTTACCTGAAACTAGACTCATATATCCATGTAAAAATTTTTTTCTATAATTTTTGGCCAAGTCAATTAGTACAGTTTATTAGTTAAAGTCTCCCCTTTTTCAGGGTTCGACTGCTCTGACCTTCATGCATTACGACTTATATATCTTCCTGTACAGGGCTTCATTACTTATTTTGTTTCTTTCTAACGAAACTAGACTCAAAAATTAATCTATAAATATATGGCATGACTTCTAATTATCTCTGGTTAATTTATAGTTAATTTCCAAAGTCAGATCAGGGGATCCAGAAATCGCTCTGGCCCTGTTCCACAAAAACTTAAATATCTCCTAAAATACGACTCATATGATCGTTTTGTTTCTTCCATATGAAAGTAGATTCATCAAGGTTCGATTAAATAATTTATTCACTATTTAATTCCATTCCTACTATTTTTAGTGATTTTTCAAATCCGCACCACTGCTGCTGTCAGCATCTGTTTTTAAGGTAAACTTTACCTATTTCATGGTTTTCTATGAATCAACTAGAATTTGTCATACAAAGCACCAAAATGATCATGATTAACCATTCCAATGGCTAATCGTTACCAAACATTTCCATACCTCTCAATGAACAACATACAAAACGATTATAATGCTATGCTCAAAGTATATATAAGCCACTTCGCATGGCTATCCAAATTTATACAAAACCAAAGGGTACATGACCAACAACAAAAAGGGTAGTCCTATACATGCCATTTTCAGAGTTCAACCAAAAGTGTACCAAAAGGGCTTTGATAGTGTGGACAACTTCGACTTCGACAATCCCGAGTCCGATAACTGACGAACCAAAATCTATAAAACAGAGAATCAAAGAAACGGAATAAGCATTTAATGCTTAGTAAGTTTTGAGCAATGAAATTAGGCACAATTGAAGTATAGCATTCATATGACTAAACGGATAATTTCATATACACACATTCTCAAAATCATACCTACTTCACATTACCAACCCTTATACTCATACATAAGAGATCAACTTAACCAAAAGCCGGAAGCTCATTAATCGACTGAGCGAATACTATTTAAAAGGAATCAACTAATCCAATGCATATACGAAACATACCTCATCATTGGGATTTTACGAGCATATTAATTGAAATTATTACAGCAAGATCGCTCATTCCCAAACCAAGTACCTTCGGGCTTTAACCGGATATAGCCACTCGCTCAAATGCCTTCGGGACTTAGCCCGGATATAGTAGTTCGCACAAATGCCTTTGGGACTTAGCCCGGATATAGTAACTCGCACAAATGCCTTCGGGACTTAGCCCGGAATTAGTCACTAGCACAAATGCCTTCGGGACTTAGCCCGGTTATCATCCGAATATTCATGCACATATCAGTAAATCATGACACATCTTTATTTCATTTTCATAACTAGAATTCAAACACAAGTCAATTTTAAGCATTCCCATTTTCGCTCAATAGCCACATACAAACAAAGATGATTTGGTTTGCTTTATGACATGATCTCTATGCACATACGGCTACCCATCATACGTATAGACTAATTAACTCAACATATAATTCAAGTAGAATCATTATATCATCAGATATTTGTTATGATTATACGTCATGACTTAATCAAATCGTAAACTAAGTTTCATTACTCGAAAACTTACCTCGGATGTTGTCGAACGATTTAACGGCTATTCGATCACTTTTTCCTTCCCTTTATCGGATTTAGTTCCCTTTGCTCTTGAGCTTAATTTAACAAATAAATTGATTTAATCATTTGAACATCAAAAGAGAAACTCAAGGTACTTAACCCATATATACATTAGACATTAGAGTCACATATATATGAAATCATGAATCAACTCAACATATTAGCCCACACTCTCTTTTAGCCGATTATCTAAGCCAAGATAAAAGCATCAATATGCTTGCCTCTAACCGAATACATGCAACACCAATCTACCTCATGTGGCGAATATGCATGTCTATGTTGAGGCTGATTATATGCTTAATACTTCCTACAAATATGGTTACTTGTATTGACTACATACCATTTTGTTTCAAGTTCAAAACTCTAATAATACACATATATACACTAGTAATCAAATACTAACATTTGCACTTCACCTTACTACCAATTCTCATCTACTTCCTACCATGGCCGAATGCATCAAGACACCATACCATTTCAATTTTGGTCATGGGTTAAACAAAGAACTTAATGTCTAACTCAAAAATGCTAAAAAGAAAATCCAAGAGTCATCAATCACCATCACATGTATCATTACAAAGCTTCACACTTAGCATGCAAATGACATCAACACAAGTCCACCTTAGCCGAAACTTAGCTCATCTTCATGCCTCATCACCACAACATCAAACACCAACCAAGAAGGCAACACCCATGGCCGAATATCATCTCCATCTTATAGCAAAGATTTAAACCATGGGCTAGGTAGAACTCAAGCTAACAACTAAAAATATGCATGAATCTCATGGAACAACATCAACATACCTTAATCTAGTGAACCACCATAGCCGATTTTCTCCAAGCTCTTTCCCTTCTTTTTCTTTCTTCTATTCGTCCAAGTTCAACAACATGAGAACTTTTTTCTTTTTTTTTTTCTTCATCATTTTCCTTTTCATTATTTTATTACCATGCTTCTTATTTTATCATTTCTAACATAAAGCATTAACACAACATGTTTATGACATGTTTTACCCATCACATTTTGTCGACCCTCATTGTCATGGCCGGCCACTACTAATTAAGTGGGGAAATTGACATGCAAGTCCACCCTTTTGATTACATGCACTAATAGATCCTTATAGATTAACCTATCACATTTCAAAAGTGTCACACATAAGTCCTATTAACTAAATTCACATGCAATTAACTAAATCGAAGCTTAAAACTTTCACACATTCATGTTCACATATTTTAGACAATAATTATCATATTCAAATAATTTGGTGACTCGGTTTAGCGGTCCCGAAACCGCTTTCCGACTAGGGTCACTTTAGGGCTGTCACATTTCACTTGTATTCAGCGCCAAAATAGGGTTACGGAGCATTATCAGACTCACAACACATTTAAAACATACCTTTCACATACATTTAACCAAATCATACAATAATCAATTAATATCAATCAAATTGTCCCTAATACGAGCCTACGAGGCCCTAAACATACATTGGGAGTGGTTTAGGACTAAACCGACAACTTAAAAAACTTTCACGAACTTTGAAATTTTTTTCTCAAAACAGGGGACACACGCCTGTGTGGCCAGGTCGTGTGTCTCACACGGCCACCAGACACGCCCGTGTCACTGTCCGTGTGGACATTCGAAATGGGAGCACATGGTTGTATCCCATTTCGTGTCTGACCCGGTGTAACTCTCTGACGTGGGTTACACGGCCAACACACATGCCCGTGTGGCTAGCCCATGTGCCCTAAAAATGGCCATACACGCTCGTGTGCCAGTCCGCGTGCTAGGCCGTGGCAAACCTGTAGGGTATACGAACTTATGTCATATGGCCAAGTCACATGCCTGTATGTGAAGCCGTGTGGAGCATACTAACTTAATTTCAAAATCAACACAAGGGGACACACGGTCGTGTACTTAACTGTGTGTCACACACAGTCGAGACATATGCCCATGTCTCTGCCCGTGTGGACAAAAATAGGCTATATACCAAGCCAATTTTCCATCAAACTTAAGCATACCTACACCTCTCAAATAGCACACCATGCATCATTAATAGGCATATATTTCAATTCCAATCAAGCACGATTTATACCAATTTCCAATAACAATCAATACAAAACATAAATACCAAATATTTCCATCTAAATTCATGCCAATCTTTGCCTTCTAAAAATATCAAAATGACCATTTACAAATATGCATTAATATGCCTAATTCCACAAACATACCAATTAACAAATCATCACTGATTGAAATTCAAATTACCTAATAACAATAAGCATCATGAATCCAATCTCAATAACACAACATAGGTCAATTACCAATGCAAAACAAAAGCCATTTGCACATTTATATGCATCATCAAATTCATCATCCTAAGCCAACTCACAAGACTATATATATACAAACAAAAATATATACATTTACAAACCAATTCAAATGGAAAAAATCATTACCCAACATAACCAAAATGATTCAAAGTTCCTATACATGCCATATACTTAAAATACCAAGTTCATAGGTACAAAAAGATAGGTAGATAGTGTAAAGCAATCTATGATGATTCCCAAATTTGAGCTAGCTTTGTATACACTATAAAACATATAAAAATAAACGATGTAAGCTATAAAACTTAGTAAGCTCTTATGGAATAAACTTAATGCAATCATATAAACATAATTCAATAATTTGAATAAACCAATATGTAACTTACATTAGCTAACAAGCCTTTCAAATACTCATTCACTAAATTATATACTTTCATCATCATTTCTTCGATTCAACACTAAAATTGTAACGTCCCGAAGTTTGGGCCTAGAAGTATTAGGTCTTGAGTGTGGGTGCAGTTAGGGGACTGCACATAAATATTTAGTTGTGCCAGAAAGTGACACAAATGTATGTTTGGCTTAGTGGTTGTGTGTTTCTGGAAGTGTCTAAGAATTCATGGGTTCAAGCCTTGGCTTCCAAAAAAATTTTCTTTTTAAGGATAAAACCCCTATCTTTGGCCAGTAGGGTTATAAGTTTATTTTGGTAAAAACATGACAGAATGGGCCTACTAGTCTAGTGGATAGTTGGGTGTGGAGTGTGCTAGTGGTCTGAGGTTCGAATCCCTGCTTGTGTAAATGGAAATTATTTTTGCTGGTGGCCTTGGGAGGAAATTGTGTTTGACCGAAACACCAAGAGTTTGAATAGATTTGAATGGGGTTGTTGTTAGCCGAATTTGAATAGATAGATGGGAGGAAATTAAGGAGAAAATCAAGCAACTTCAAATTTGGAGAAGAGTCTTACTGAGTTTGAACATTGGAACTTAGTGTTTCGGTTGTGTAGGGATGTTGGGGCAGGTGTTTAGTGTATGGAAGGCTGAACGAAATTTGGGAGTTCGTTTAGGGTAAAATTTGACTATGTATTGGTAATTGGTCATTTCATTTTGGGATTTTTCCAAATTGTAGTTTTGCTCACTCTTTGTTTTCTGAAGTCGATTTGTGCTAGGAAGTCTTTCAGTATCGATTGTTTCTGGCTAGTGCTTTTGGGTACTTTCGTTTTGGGACTATCTCAGTTGCTGTTCTTCTCTTTCTACTCTTTGACAACTGTTTTCCCTTGATACCTTTTGTAGCCAAATAACCTCCTTTCTTTTCGCTCTCTAACCCTTTCGATTTTTAGCCTTAGTCTTGATTGAATCTCTCATTTTTCTCCCTGACTCAATTGATCACCTCTTTGATCGAATACATTTTTTCTTCCCTCTCTCAAATCTTTCTGTTCTTCTTGCTTGGGTCGAATCTCCTTGATTGACTATTGCCGAAAGTCATTTGAGTTATTGGTAAGGGTAAGGACAATCACTTCATTATTACTTTTCTAGCCGAATCTCTATTAGCTCTACTGCCAAGTTTTGACTTTCCCCTTCTCTTTCTCTTTGGGGTCGAATGTATGCTTTTAGTCTAAACATCTTATGATCTATCTAATCTTGCTAGGAGTGTAAATTCTATTTTGGAAGTTCAGGCCAATTATTCTTCTCATTACAAATGGTCTATTCACTTTTGGGGTAAGCACTTTAAATGAGATATGTTTTTATTAGACTTTAAATACTTATGAATTGATTGAAGGTTTCTTATGAAGGTCAAAGTTTTGGAGTGGTACGTGCGTGTTAAGTCAGTAAAGATCTGCGATTGTTGGTGTGACTGTGACAGCCCTAATGTGACCCTAGTCGAAAAGTGGTTTCGGGACCACAAAACCGAGTCATAAAAATAATTAATTGCTATATTCTATGCTTATTATGTGTGTACATGAGTATGTAGAAGTTTCATTCTCTAATTTTGCCAATTGCATGAGAAATTATTAAATAGGGATCAATATGAGACATGGTGAAATATGATAGGCTAATTTTAAATGGCTTGTTAATGCATGATGACACAAGGGTGGACTTGCATGTCAAATTCCCCAATTCCTTTGTAGTGGCCGGCCAAGATGGATTGTTGATGGGCAATATATATGTTAATTAGATATTATAATAAGAAATTGGGTTATTGGAGATAAAATATTGTTAGTAAAAGAAGGTAAAAATGAAAAAAATGAAGGAATGCTCATCTTTCTTCTCCATTGCCGTGACTTGAGGGAGGAAGAAGAAAGAATTCTTTTGTTCATGATTCGCTTGGATGATGCTTAGGAAGAGGTAAGCACTTTGAAATTCTTGGAAATTTAGGTATAAATAAGGTGATTAGTTCAAGTTCTACTCATTCCATGGATTAAGTTTGGTTGTTTGGAGGTTTGATATTCGGCCAAGTAGTTTGAAGCTCTTGGTACATATACTTTTTCTTGAAGGTTGAAATTGGTTTGTTCATAAGGGGGGGTACCGAATGTGGTCATTGAAGGGTCTTAATGAACAAAATGTGTGGCTTGGGTTTATGACATTCGGTTAAGGAATATTGTGTGCTAGCAAGGTTGGTTTAATATATATATGTAAATCACTTTGTATTTGATGATTAGAAAAAAAATAGTGAAGGGCAAATTAAAACGATGTTGGATAAATTTTAGTATAGTTGTGCTTAAGCATTCGGTCATTGATGGGCATTGTTGTAACCTAATTGTAGTTGCAACTCTTAATTTTGAAATGGAATTTGTACATATAAGTTAAGTGAATGGTTAGGGCCGAATGAGGTGTATAAAATATTAAAGCATGTTAGAATTATACATTAGTAAGAATGTGTAATTGTACTGTGTAATTGTACTAAATTCTCTATTTGAATTCGGTTAGGTATAGTCATGGTATGAGCTCATTAAGGGTGTTATCTTATAAGTGAATGTAGCTTTATTTAACCTTATGTGCCATGCGTGTGCTAAAATAATTAATGAATTGGATGTTATTATAGGTGTATGGTTGGTCTTATTATTAAAAATAAGGGTTGAGTACCTTGAATTTCTCTTTGATATTCAAAATGATTAAATCAATTTAATTGTTAAATTAAGCTCAAGAGCAAAGGGAAACTAAATCGGATAAAGGAAAGGAGAAAGCAATCGAATAGCCGAGTTGGAACCGTTCTACCCAACACAAGGTAAGTCATTAAGCATATATTTGGTATTGATTTAAACGATCGTAATACCTATGCAATTGTGTTTAACGAGGTGAAATGTATACAAATGTATATGTATGTAGAGATGAAATTGTCGAATGTAAAAAAAAAAGAAGTGAAGCGTATAGAGTGGCTGGTTTTCGGCACTAAGTGTGCGGGCAATAAGTGTTCACGGTTGAGAGATTGGCACTGAGTGTGCGAGCTTGAAATGCATGACACTAAGTGTGCGAGCTTGAAATGCATGGCACTAAGTGTGCGAGTTTAAAGTATATGGCACTAAGTGTGCGCGGCTGATTATTAAGCACTATGTGTGCGAACCCACTATGTATTTTCTATAGATTATTTACATTAAGGGTGCGACCTTACCGAGTTAATTTTGGACAGCGGAAAGGGTAAGTACCTTGAGTTCATGGCTAATAGGTGCTATGTTTATATTTGGAGTTGAGCGTGGTAAGTTTTGAACCTATGTGATGATTATAATTGAAGTCACGTACATAAGGTTCACCGTGGAATAGGTGAAAGTTCGTTTAGTTGTATGATTGTAACGAAAATAAAATGATGTATGGAAATGCCTCAATTACTCTATTGAATAGCGTATGAAATGTCAATGTAGGACTTGGAATGAGATTGAATCGTAAGGTCTAAGAAACTATGGCATAGTTCGGTATGGATGGAGTACTTAGCCTCATTTCGTTGTTTCCTCTTGTGAAAATTTTATTAATGGATGGTGGTGTAATGCTTATGACTTACTGAGTTATATACTCATTTGGTGTTTCCTTGTCACCTATTTTAGGTTTCTTGAACTCGACTTTTTGCGTACTCGGGACCGTCATCAAGTCATCACACCGCTAGCAACTTTTGGTATCTTCTTTTAGTTGGTCTAGGAGAACATTTCGGCATGTATAGGCTATTATGTTTTGTTGAAATTTGGTATGTAAACTTTAGCCATGCGAAAATGGCATAATGTTCGGTTGGATTTGGTTCTATGATGTTTGGACACAAGTCTTGGTAATTCGGTTTTGGTTGAGTATTGGTTGAGGCCTACTCAATATTATGCCATATGTGATGGCTGATTATTTTCGTGTTAAATTCATGATTTGGTAATAGTGTAGTAGGGAGATGCTCGGTGATGATTAAACTTTGGCATGGCTAGTCATGGTCATAATTTGTAATATGTATGATGAATTATTAGTTAGATGAAGGAAAAATCATGAAATAGGCATAGTTTGCTTTAGTAACAGATGCTGACAGCAGCAGTGATGTGAGATTGAAAATTCACTAAAAATAGTAGAAATGGAATTAAATAATGAATAAATTATGTAATCGAAGCTTGATGAGTTTATTTCCATATGGAAGAAACAAAACTACCATATGAGCTATATGTTAGGAGATAATTAAATTCTTGTGAAACAGGACCAGAGCGATTTCTGGATCCCCTGTTTCGACTTAGAAAATTCACCGTAAATTTTATCGAGATAATTAGAGGTCGTGCCTTATATGTACAGATTTTTTACCAAGTCTAGTTTCATTAGAGACAAACGGTATAGGCATTGAAGCCCTTTACAGGGAGATAATTAAATCGTAAGGTACAGAGGTCAGTGTAGTCGAACCTTGAAACAAGGGAGACTTTAATGAATAAACTGTACTAATTAGCCCAACCAAAAATTCTACAAGAATTCCCCCATATAGATATATGAGTATAGTTTCGGAGAAAATTTACGGAATTGGATTTCGAGTTTCAGAACTCAAGATATGATTTTTAAAGCGACTACGATACAGTTAGCCAGCTGGCCTGGAACAAAAAAAAATAAATAAATAGGGGGAAATAAATGAAGTAAGCTCGGTAACACGTCGTATTCGATTTCTGGTAACGGTCACGGGATTGGGGTGTTACATTTGATTGGTATCAGAGCTATGGTTTAGTCGGTTCTAGGACTACCATAGCACGTATGAGTCTAGCTATACATGCCTTAATGTTAATGTTTAAATGTGTGATGACTTCTGACGGTTAAAATTTTTGTTTTGACAAGTAAATGGATCCCGGTGTAGAGAAAACCTTGGTGGATGACGTTGAAAGTGTAGCGGCTACTCCTGCACAAGGGACGCCGCCTGTTGAACCTCAGTCATCTGTGAATAATCAAGGTGAGGGGGCTAAACAAGCCTTCTTTACCATGATGAATGAGTGGGTCGCGCAATATGCCCGAACCAATCCGGCTGTCCAACAATTTCCGAATTTGAATAATCCACCCCAAGAGCCCGTAATGCCATCGCCACTAATCTGTGAGGCTGAGTAAGCCACCAGTAGACTTGATTAGGAAGCGGGGTTGAGGAGTTCAGGCCATAGTTACCGATGATGCCGAAAGGGTGAGTTACGCTTGATAACACCATTCGGTGTTTGATGAACTATCATGCACACCGATGAATGTCTAAAGTGTGCTATATCCTTGTTGCGGGACTCGACCTACTATTGGTGGAGGACCTTGATTTCCATAGTCCCAAACGAACGAGTTACTTGGGATTTCTTTCAAACGAATTTCGAAAGAAGTATATTTGTCAACGGTTCATCGATCAAAAACGTAAGGAATTCTTGGAACTCAAGCAAGGCCGTATGACAGTATCTGAATACGAACATGAGTTCGTAAGACTCAGTCGGTATGCCCGGTAGTGTGTGGCCGATGAGGTTGCTATGTGCAAAAGATTTGAAGAAGGATTGAATGAAGATTTAAAGCTACTAGTGGGTATTTTGGAGATAAAGGAGTTCGTAACACTAGTCGAACGAGCCTGCAAGGCGGAAGAACTTGGAAAGGAGAAGAACAAGGCTAAATTTGAAGCTAGAGACTATCGTAAAAGATCGACGGGTAAAGTTCCGTTCTCGGCTGTAAAGAAGTTCAGGGAGGACACTAGTAAGTCGATGACGACTGCGGGAATTTCCATCAGAGCACGACCATCGCCTGACTCCCGAGCTACTTCGGTAGCTAGTGTGGGCAATAATCGTCAAGAGAAACCTGAATGCCCCCAATATGGAAGACGACACCTAGGTGAATGTTGGGGTAAGTCTACTAACAGGGCCTGTTACGGATGCGGTTCGAAGGACCACTTCATTGTAGATTGCACGGAGCTTGATAAGAAGAATAAGATGCAAGGTGCAAGACCTAGTGGAGTGACAGCTAGAGGTAGACCACCGAGAATTTTAGGAGGTAGGGGTGGTAGTCAGAGAGGGGCCTCTGATACGGCTGTTCGAGCCGAGACCCGTACTCCTGCTAGAGCATATGCCATTCGCGCACGAGAGGAGGCATCCTCCCCTGACATCATCACTAGTACTGTAACACCCCGTACCCGAGTCCGTTACCGGAATCGGACACAAGGTGCACACAGACTTAACTATTTTCACAGTCCATTTAGAAATTTCCAGACTAGCTGGTCACTGCATCACTGTCGCCTTAAAAATCATATCTTGGGTTTCAAAGCTCGAAAATTTGTTTTGTAATTTTTCCCTGAAACTAGACTCATATGTCCATCTACAGATTTTTTTCTAGAATTTTTGGTCAAGCCAATTAGTACAGTTTATTAGTTAAAGTCTCCCCTATTCCAGGGTTCGACTACACTGACCTTCGTGCATTTCGAATTGAATATCTCCTCATACAGGGCTTTAATACTGATGCCGTTTGTTTCAATAGAAACTAGACTCAGAGAGAAATCTATAAATATATGGCATGACTCCTAATTATCTCTGGTTAATTTAAAATGAATTTACAAATTCGGAACAGGGGATCCAGAAACCGTTCTGGCCCTGTTTCACGAGAACTTTAATATCTCTTAACATATAACTCATATGACCGTTTCGTTTCTTCCATATGAAAGTAGATTCATCAAAGTTCATTTACATAATTTATTCACTATTTAATACCATTCCTACTATTTTTAGTGATTTTTCACATCCACATCACTGCTGCTGTCAGCATCTGCCTTTAAGGTAGGCTTTACCTATTTCATGATTTCCATGATTCAATTGGCCCTTTTTGCATACATAGCACAAAGTGTGATCATGATTAACCATTCCAATGGCTAATCGTTTCAAAACAATTCCATACCTCATTATGATCAACATACAAACGATTATGGTACTATGCTAAAAACGTATATAAGCCATTTTCGCATGGCTATCCAAGTTTACACAAAACCGAAAGGTACATGACCTTCAACAAAAGGGTAGTCCTATACATGCCATTTCAAAGTTCAACCAAAATTGTACCAAAATGGGGCTTTGATAGTGTGGGAGACTTCGACTTCCAAAAATCCCGAGTCCGATAGCTGACGAGCCAAAATCTATAAACAAAGAAACAGAGAAAACGGAATAAGCAATTTATGCTTAGTAAGTTTGAGCAAGAAATTCCAGCACAACAAAAGCATAGCATTCATAAAGCTAACGGATAATTTCATATGCACAAATTCTCAATATCCTACTCATTTCACATTCCAACCCCTATGTTCATACATAAGGGATCATCTTAGCCAAATACCGGAAACTCATTACTCGACTGAGCGAATATTATTCGAAGGGAATCAACTAATTCAAGCACATACGAACATACCTCATTGCTGGAATTTTTCAAGCGTATTAACTGAAAATTTTACAGCAAGATCGCTCATTCTCAAACCACGTACCTTCGGAATTTAACCGGATATAACGACTCGCTCAAATGCCTTCGGACGAAGCCGGTTATAGTGACTCGCACGAATGCCTTCGGACTTAACCCGGTTTAGTAACTTGCACAAATGCCTTCGGCTTAGCCCGATTTATTAACTCGCACAAATGCCTTCGGATCCTAGTCCGGATATAGTCACTTAGCACAAAGCCTTGGGGACTTAGCCCGGACATCATTCAATAACCGAGCACAATTATCAATAAATTATGACACATTCAGATTTCATTTTCATTAGCAAAACTCAAACACAAGGCACTTTTCACACTTGCAATTTCGGTCAATAGCCACACGCAAAGAGCATGATTTTAATTTGCTTTAAACATGATCTAATCAATTCGAATTTAAGCTCTATTACTCAAGAACTTACCTAGGATGTCGTCGAACGATTTCAATGGCTATTCGACCACTTTTTCCTTCCCTTTGTCGGATCTAGTTCCCCTTTGCTCTTGAGCTTAATTTAACAAATAAATCGATTTAATCATTTGAGCATCGAAGAGGAATACAAGGTACTTAGCCAATATATATACTCATTAGGCATCAAAGTCGCATGTACGAAATCATGAATCGAACTCAACACATTAGTTAATATTCCTCTTAGCGAATTTTCTAAGCCAAGAATAGGCATCAATATGCTTGCCTCTAACCGAATGCATGCACACCAATTTCCCCTCATGTGGCCGAATATGCATGTCCATGTTGAGGCCAATTATACACTTAATACCACACAAAAACAGCATACATTTTACTAACTAACGCATTACATATCGTAGCTCAATACACATCTCTCATTTACTTCATAACCAAACATCATCACAAGCAAATATACACCTTGAAATAGTATATATGTCATACCAATACATCATGTACAAACATATATACATATATATATGCTAGAGCCGAATCTCAAGTTGATTGTAACTAAACATGAACATAATTTCAAAACACAAATCTTACTTTCCATGCAATGAGCATAAATCACACTTTTGGATGTACCATGGTCGAATACATCACAACACCATAATTTTGGTCATGATTAAACAAAGAACTTAATGTCTTACTCAAAAATACTAAAAAGAAAGTCCAAGAGCCATCAATCCACCATCACATATATCATTAGCAAGCTTCATATTTAACATGCAATGGCATTAACACAAAATCCACCTTGGCCAAATACCATCCCCATGATATAACAAAGGTTTGAACCATGGGCTAACAAGAGCATCAAGCTATCAACTAAAAACATGCATGAATCTCATGGCACAACCTCAAACATACCTTAATCTTGATGCAAGTATAGCCAAACCTCTTCCTAATCCTCTTCCAAACCAAGCATGAAGCAAAATTCCTCCCTTCCCCTCTAGTATTTTCGGTCAAGAGAGAATGAAAATGGATGAACAAATTTTTTCTTTTCTCTTCCTCAATACACGGAATGGGGCATGCATGAGACCATTTTTTCTTTTTCCATTTCTTTATTACCCATGCTCATTAATTTATTTTTTCACCCATGATTCACCAACAAAACATGTCTATGACATGTTTTGCCCATATTCTTTTGTCATGGCGGCCATCACTTGTAAAAAGAGGGTATTTGATATGCAAGGCCATTGTTTTGCATGCATGCTTTAATTAGTCATCACACATTCCCCATCATACTTTCAAAGTTTTCTACTAGGTCCTTTCTAGTGAAATTCACATTTATAACTCTAAATTAAAGCATCAAAAATGTCACACATGAGTTAACACATATTATAGGCATCAAAATAAATATCAAATTATTTTTATGCCTCGGTTTTTGTGGTCCCGAAACCACATTCCGACTAGGGTCGTTTTAAGGCTGTCACAACTCTCCCCCACTTAAGAAATTTTCGTCCCCGAAAATCTTACCGGTAAATAGATTTGGGTATCGCTCTTTCATAGAGTTCTCGGGTTCCCAAGTAGCTTCTTCTATTCCGTGTTTGAGCCATAATACTTTCACTAGCGGAACCCTTTTGTTTTGCAACTCTTTTACTTCACGAGCTAGGATACGAATCGGTTCTTCTTCATAACTCATATCGGCTTGAATTTCAACCTCTGATGGACTAATTACGTGCGATGGATCAGATCTATAGCGTCGAAGCATTGAAACATGGAATAAGTTGTGAATCTTTTCGAGTTCAGGGGGCAAAATCAAACGATACGCAACTGGGCCAACTCGTTCGGAGATTTCGTACGGCCCAATGAATCTCGGGCTCAACTTGCCCTTACGGCAGAATCTGTGACATCCCTAAATTGACCCTAGTCGGAAAGTGGTTTCGGGACCACTAAACCGAGTCATAATAATAATTAACCATCATAATTGATGCTCATTATATGCATATATGCATGTGTGAAAATTTCATGTTTGGATTTTGTTAATTGTAAGTGAATTTTCATCAAATAGGACTTATGTGAGAAAATTTAGAAATGTGCTAGGCAAATGTAAGGTGGCCTATTAATACATGTGGGAAAGTGTTGTCCTTGCATGTCAAATTAGCCAAAATGAAGCATGATGGCCGGCCATGCTATGAGTGGAAACATGTTGCCAACATGTTTAGTTAGTGGATTATGTAGAAAGAATAAAGAAATGAAAAAAAAAAAAAAGAGAATATGAAGAAAAACAAAGAAAAGGAAAAAAAAAGTGTTCATTCTCTCATTTTCTCCTTGCTTGGCCGAATGTACTAAGAAGAAAGGGGGGGGAAAGCTTGAGAAAATCAGCCATGGGAGTTTGCTAGACTAAGGTATGTTGATGTTATCCATGAGATTCATGCATGTTTTTAGTTGATAGTTTGAGTTCCACCTAACCCATGGTCTAAACCTTTACCATGAAATGGGGATGATATTCGGCCATGGGTGTTGTCTTCTTGGTATCATTGATGTTTGATGTTTGATGTTGTGGTGGTGAGGCATGAAGATGAGTTAAGTTTCGCTAAGGTGGGTTTGTGTGGATGTCATTTGCATGCTAAGTGTCAAGCTTTGTAATGATATATGTGTATGGTGTCTTTGATGTTGTGAATGGAAGTAGAAGAAAAGTAAAAGAAATTTATGTAGAAATGTGATGTATGTGGATTCATAGGATGTTACAAATAGGTGTGAAGCTATGCTAGAAGAGAAAAGAAATTGCCAAGTGTTCATGGGAGGAAAAGTAAGTGTTTGAAAGAATAAAAAATGATGTCATAATTGATAGTATAGGTATTCGCCATTTAATCAAGTGTGTAGGTGATGTTAGATCAATTTTAGCACATTCGGCTATAGATAGGCATGTTGATAATCTCATTTAGACAATTAGACATAAAAGGGTGGTAATGAGGTTGAAAATTGTTGAATGGCTAGTTGGGTAATGAATGAAGCATTCGCCATATGGGGTAAAAATGGGTCATATGCTCATGAGATAAAATTTTGTGAATTGATGTATTAATGATGATAGTATAGTTGATGTCATGTATATATGTATAAATATTTGGCAAGACGGTTAAACTAGTTAATTTATTGACTAAGCTCAAGAAGCTCGAGGTGGAGAAACAAGCAAAGGCAAAGGAAAGAACATCGAGTAGCCGAGTTGGAACCATTTTGCCCAACACAAGGTAAGTCATTAAGCACATATGTTTGATATTGCTTAAATGATTGTAAAATCTATGCAATTGTATTTAATGGGATGCTATATATATATATATAAATGAAATTGTATGTGTATGGAGTGATGACAATTGTTGAATGTAAAAGAAATAGTGAAATGTGTAGAAAGTTTGCTTTCGGCACTAAGTGTCTTGAACAATACGTGTGTACGGTGACGAGATTGGCACTAAGTGTGCATGCTGGAAATATATGGCACTAAGTGTGCATGCTGGAAAAATACTGACCTTTGGGTGTGCGTGCTCAAGGGTATGGCACTATGTGTGCGGGCTTAAATGCGTGGCACTAAGTGTGCGAAATCGAGTATTAAGCACTGTGTGTGCGTACTCTATATATATGGAGGTGTGTCTCCATCGAGTTGAGTATGGACAGCGGATCGGGTAAGTACCTCGAGCTCATGACGAATAGAAAATACGTTCATGCTCGGGGTTGAATTTGGTAAGCCTTAAATCTATGTGATGATTGAAATTGTATGATTGTGGTGGAAATGAGTTAGTGTGTGAAAATGCTTCAAATATCTTGTTGTGTAGAATATGAAATGTGGATGTATGACTTGGTATGAGATTGGACCAAAAGGTCCGAGGAATTATGGTATAGATTCGATATGGATGAGTACCTAGCCTCGTTTATTGTTCATGTTGTAGTAACTTTATCGGTGGATTGATGAATGCTTATGACTTACTGAGTTATAAACTCACTCGGTGTTTTCTTGTCACCCATTTTAGGTCTCTCGGACTCGTATTGTTTATGCTGATCGGAACCGTCGTTGAAGTCATCACACCGCTGAAATCTTTTGGTATTGTCTTCGTTGTTGAAGAACATTTGGCATGTATAGGCTATTATATTTTGTTGAACTGTGGGTTGTAAACTTTAAGCCATGTGAAAATGGCCTATGTGGTCGTCGAGTGGGATGCTAGAACCTATAGCCACGAGTCTTAGAAACTTTAATTTTGATAAGGTGGCCATAATTTGTGTCATGTATGATGGATGATTAAGGCCAAGGAAAGATTCATGAAATTGGCATAGTCTACTGCAGTAACTGTTGCGGACAGCAGCAGTGAGATGAGATTTAAAAATCACTAAAAATAGTAGAAGTAGAATTAAATAGTGAGTAAATTATGAAATTAAACCTTGATGAATCTATTTTTATATGGACAAAACGAAATGACCATATGAGCAGTATACTGAGAAATATTAAAGTTCTCGTGAGACAGGGCCAGAACGGTTTCTGGGTCCCCTGTCGCGACTTTGAAAATTTACCATAAATTATCCAGAAACAATTAGAAGTCATGCATTATATGAATAGATTCCCCTTTGAGTCTAGTTTCATAAGAAACAAACGTCATGAGCATTAGAGCTCTGTACGAGATGATATTCAAGTTGTAACGCGCGAAGGTCAGTGTAGTCGACCCCTGTAACATGGGTGACTTTAACTAATAAACTGTACCAATTGGCCTGACCAAAAATTCTATAAATAAATCCATGGATGGATATATGAGTCTAAATTCAGGGAAAATTTACGGAATCAGTTTCCGAGTTTTGGAACTCGAGATATGATTTTTAAGGCGACAGTGATGCAGTTTTCCAGCCTGTCTGGAAATGCCAAATTGGTTGGTACCTTGAGAGGATTTGGCCCGTTAACCCCTCGTGTCCGACACCGGCGACGGTCACGGGTTTCTGGTGTTACAGAATCTGAGTATCTTTTTCCAAGGCGAAACTTTAAGAAACACTTTATCTCCCACCTGATACTCAATGTCCTTTCGTTTCAAATCCGTGTACGATTTCTGACGATCTGTGGCCGCCTTCAGACTTTCACGAATTACCTTTACCTTCTATTCAGCATCTTTAATCAAATCCACTCCGAAAATTTTGTTTTCACCGAGCTCGGTCCAAAACAATGGTGTACGGCATTTACGCCCGTACAAAGCCTCGTAAGGCGCCATCTTAATACTTGATTGAAAACTATTGTTGTAAGCAAATTCAATCAAAGGTAGATACCGTTCCCATGAACCACTGAATTCGAGGATGCAACATCTCAACATATCCTCAAGTATCTGAATTATCCGCTCGGATTGACCATCGGTTTGAGGGTGAAAGGCGGTGCTGAAATGCAATTTGGTACCCAAAGCTTCTTGCAATTTCTTCCAAAATCGCGAGGTGAACCTCGGATCTCTATCCAACACAACAGAAATCGGTACCCCGTGTAATCTCACAATCTGAGAAACGTACAATTCAGCTAGTTTATCCAATGAAAAATCCGTACGCACAGGGATAAAGTGAGCCGACTTAGTCAGTCTATCAACAACAACCCAAATCGCATCCTTCTTACTTGCTGACAATGGCAGTCCAGACACAAAGTCCATTATGACTCGATCCCATTTCCACTCGGGTATCGTAATCGGCTGAAGTAATCTTGAAGGCACTTCATGTTCCGCTTTCACTTGTTGACATATTAAACATCTCGAAACAAAGTCGGAGATGTCTCGTTTCATACCATGCCACCAAAACCGACGTTTAAAATCGTTGTACATCTTCATACTCCCCGGGTGGATTGCCATTCGGCTACAATGGGCTTCGTTCAGAATTATCGAAATAAGATCCGAATTCTTTGGAACACACAGACGGCTTCTGAACCTCAAACAATCGTCATCATCAATTTGAAACTCTGATTCCTTGTTCGGAACACACTCAGCCCGTTTTGCAACCAACTCATCATCGACTTTCTGAGCTTCACGAATTTGATGGGTCAATAATGGTTTGGCCTTTAATTCGGCTACAAACACATTGTCGGGTAGAATAGACAAGTGTACATTTATTGCTCGTAAAGCAAATAGTGATTTCCGGCTCAAGGCGTCCGCAACCACATTAGCCTTTCCCGGGTGATAATCAATGACAAGCTCATAATCTTTTAACAACTCGAGCCAACGTCTTTGTCGCAGATTTAAGTCTCTTTGAGTCATCAAATATTTGAGACCTGTGTGATCCGAATACACATGGCACTTCTCACCAAATAAGTAATGTCGCCATATCTTTAAGGCGAATACGATGGCAGCCAATTCGAGATCATGGGTCGGATAATTTTTCTCATGTGGCTTTAATTGTCTCGACGCATAGGCCACAACTCGACCTTCTTGCATCAATCGCAACCTAACCCAAGTAGGGAGGCGTCACTATAGATGACAAACTCTTTGCGATTCGGCAGTACTAGTCTTGGAGCTTCCGTCAAATGAGTTTTCAATTGGTCAAAACTTTTCGACACTTTTCCATCCATTCAAACTTGACATCTTTAAGAAGCGGTTTAGTCATGGGTGTGGCTATCATCGAGAATCCTTTTACAAACCGTCGGTAGTAACCTAAAGTCCCAAAAGCTCGAACCTCATTAATATTTCTGAGGCTTCCGGCTTAAGTATGGCTGAAATTTTACTCGGTCGACTCGAATACCCGTCTGCGATACCACATGGCCCAAGAAGCTAACCTCGCTTAACCGAACTCACACTTGTTGAACTTAGCATATAGTCGCTTATCCCGTAAAATTTGCAACACTAATCTCGGTGCTCGCATGTTCGGTCTCATCTCTTGAATAGACCAAGATGTCGTCAATGAACACAACTACGAACCGATCCAAATACGGTCTGAAGATCCGATTCATCAAATCCATAAATACCGCAGGGCATTAGTGAGCCCAAACGGCATCACTAAGAACTCATAGTGACCATATCTTGTTCTAAAGGCAGTTTTGGGTATATCCGAATCTCGGATTCGCAACTGATAATAGCCCGATCTCAAATCTATTTTTGAGAACACTGAGGCTCCCTTCAGTTGATCGAACAAATCATCGATCTGTGATAGCGGATATTTGTTCTTTATTGTCACCTTATTAAGTCGACGATAGTCGATGCACAACCTCATGGTTCCGTCTTTCTTTTCACAAACAACACTTTGGTGCACCCCAAGGTGAAAAACTCGAGGCGAGCAAAACCTCTATCCACCAACTCTTGCAATCGAGCTTTCAACTCCTTTAATTCCGTTGGTGCCATACGATACGGAGCTATCGAAATCGGTGTGGTCCCTGGTACAAGCTCAATACCAAACTCTATCTCCTGAACAGGTGGCAAACCCGGTAATTCTTCGGGAAAAACATCCGGGTAATCACAAACCACCGGCACAGATTCGGGTTTTATTTCTAACTCCTTATCATCAAGTACATACGCAAGGTATGCTTCGCACCCCATTCTTACATATTTTTGGGCCAACATTGATGATATTACAGCTGGCAACCCCTTTAAGTCCGTAGACTCAACTCGGATCATCTCGTTATTTGCGCACCTCAAATCAATAGTCTTGCTTTTGCAATTCACAACCGCATCATGCACGGTCAACCAATCCAACCCAAGAATAACATCAAATTCATCGAACGGCAAAAGCATCAAGTCCGCCGAAAAACAGGAACCTCGAATTACTAGGGGACATTTCTTACACACTTTTTCGACCAGCACGAATTGACCCAAGGGATTTGACACCGAATTATGAACTCAAGAGACTCAATAGGTAAAGTCTTCTTTGGATTCTAAGGTTTCGCATATATAAGAATGAGTAGAACCAGGGTCAATCAAAGCAATCACATTAGTATCAAAGAGAGTGAAAGTACCGGTAATAACATCTGGAGAGGAAGCATCCTCGCGTGCGCGTATAGCATAAGCCCTAGCAGGAGCGCGAGCCTCGGATCTAGTCGTAACATCTCTAAATCCTCTCTGACCACCACTAGCATTGCCCGTATTTCTAGAAGGTCTACCTCGAGCAGTGGTAGCACCCGGTTTCACACTCTGATCTACATTCTGTTCAGACAACCTCGGGCACTCTTTAATGAAGTGGTCAACTGATCCGCACTTGTAACAGGAGCGGTCACGGAATCTACAACTTCCAAAATGCCATTTGCCACAATACTGGCACTCCGTTCTCTCTCGACGATCATTTCCACCATCAGGCGATCGAAGTGACTCGTGTGTCACAGGGGTCGATCGCGATCTCGCCTAGAAAAGCCCGAAGTGTCTCTAGACCGCCTAAGCCATCTCTAAATTTCTTTGATGATATGGGAAGGGCTTCCCGAAGACCTCTTCTGAAACTCCCTTGCTCCCACTTCACTTTTCTTTTCTCCATCTTGAGCTCCTCGGCTTTGCACGCCGCCGACAAGAGCCACAAACTCTCGGATTTCCAAAATGCCAACATACGACTTTATATCATCATTCATCCATCTTGAGCGTTTACACATCACAGCCTTCAAGAAATGCATTCCAGCGTCATCGGCCGAGCCTCACAAATTTTCGTTCATAGTCGGTAACCGACATGGAACCTTGCTTAAGTTCGAAAATTCCTTCCGTTTTGATCCATAAATCTCGATCGATATACTTTTTCCAAACTCGGTTTGGAAAAACTCCCAAGTTACTTGCTCTCGGGCACAACAAAGTCGAGTACACCACCAATAGTAGGCGTAATCACGTAGCAAGGAGATAGTACACTTTAGGCATTCATCGGGTGTACAAGATAGCTCATCGAGTGCGGGATAGTGTTGTCCAACCAAAATTCAGCTTGCTCGGCATCGTCGCTATCCGTAGCTTTAAATTCAGAGCCCCATGTTTTGGATTCATCAACTGGGGTTTATTTGACCTTATTTGGTCGATTCTGGAGGCATTGTAGGTCTTGAGGGGTCGTATGAGTCGGGAATGGAGGTTGTGGAACAATCGTGTTAGTTCGAATGTATTGGTTGAACCAATCATTCATCACGCTATAGAAAGCTTGCCTAGCCTCATCATTCGGATTGCTAGCAACAGGTTGAGAGTCCGCCGGCGCTGTCCCTTGTGCGGGAGCAGGCGCCACACTCTCCACATCATCAGCTATCGCTCGGTTGGGATCGGGATCCATTACTATAATTAAACACAAATTCAAACGTCAGAAATCACCACACTATCAATTAATCACATAATGGCATGTATAGCTAGACCCAAATGTATTACGGTAGTCCTAGAATCGACTAAAACGTAGCTCTGATACCAATAAAATTGTAACACCCAGTACCCGAGTCCGTTACCGGAATCGGACACAAGGTGCACACAGACTTAACTATTTTCACAGTCCATTTAGAAATTTCCAGACTAGTTGGTCACTGCGTCACTGTCGCCTTCAAAATCATATCTTGGGTTTCAAAGCTCGAAAATTTGTTTCATAATTTTTCCCTGAAACTAGACTCATATTTCCATCTACAGATTTTTTTCTAGAATTTTTTGTCGAGCCAATTAGTACAGTTTATTAGTTAAAGTCTCCCCTATTCCAGGGTTCGACTACACTGACCTTCGTGCGTTACGAATTGAATATCTCCTTATACAGAGCTTTAATACTGATGCTGTTTCTTTCTATAGAAAATAGACTCAGATAGGAATCTATACATATATGGTATGACTCCTAATTATCTCTGGTTAATTTACAATGAATTTCCAAAGTCGGAACAGGGGATCCAGAAACCGTTCTGGCCCTGTTTCACGAGAACTTTAATATCTCTTAACATATAACTCATATGACTGTTTCGTTTCTTCCATATAAAAGTAGATTCATCAAAGTTCATTTACATAATTTATTCACTATTTAATACCATTCTTACTATTTTTAGTGATTTTTCACATCCACATCACTGCTGCTGTCAGCATCTGCCTTTAAGGTAGGCTTTACCTATTTCATGATTTCCATGATTCAATTGGCCCTTTTTGCATACATAGCACAAAGTGTGATTATGATTAACCATTCCAATGGCTAATCGTTTCAAAACAATTCCATACCTCATTATGATCAACATACAAACGATTATGGTACTATGCTAAAAGCGTATATAAGCCATTTTCGCATGGCTATCCAAGTTTACACAAAACCGAAAGGTACATGACCTTCAACAAAAGGGTAGTTCTATACATGCCATTTCAAAGTTCAACCAAAATTGTACCAAAATGGGGGCTTTGATAGTGTGGGAGACTTCGACTTCCAAAAATCCCGAGTCCGATAGCTGACGAGCCAAAATCTATAAACAAAGAAACAGAGAAAACGGAATAAGCAATTTATGCTTAGTAAGTTTGAGCAAGAAATTCCAGCACAACAAAAGCATAGCATTCATAAAGCTAACGGATAATTTCATATGCACAAATTCTCAATATCCTACTCATTTCACATTCCAACCCCTATGTTCATACATAAGGGATTGGGGTGTTACATTTGATTGGTATCAGAGCTATGGTTTAGTCGGTTCTAGGACTACCATAGCACGTATGAGTCTAGCTATACATGCCTTAATGTTAATGTTTAAATGTGTGATGACTTCTGACGGTTAAAATTTTTGTTTTGACAAGTAAATGGATCCCGGTGTAGAGAAAACCTTGGCGGATGACGTTGAAAGTGTAGCGGCTACTCCTGCACAAGGGACGCCGCCTGTTGAACCTCAGTCATCTGTGAATAATCAAGGTGAGGGGGCTAAACAAGCCTTCTTTACCATGATGAATGAGTGGGTCGCGCAATATGCCCGAACCAATCCGGCTGTCCAACAATTTCCGAATTTGAATAATCCACCCAAGAGCCCATAATGCCATCGCCATTAATCTCGTGAGGCCGAGTAAGCCACCAGACTTGATTAGGAAGCGGGGTTGAGGAGTTCAGGCCATAGTTCTTGATGATGCCGAAAGGGCTGAGTTACGCTTGATAACACCATTCGGTGTTTGATGAACTATCATGCACACCGATGAATGTCTAAAGTGTGCTATATCCTTGTTGCGGGACTCAGCCTACTATTGGTGGAGGACCTTGATTTCCATAGTCCCAAACGAACGAGTTACTTGGGATTTCTTTCAAACGGAATTTCGAAAGAAGTATATTTGTCAACGGTTCATCGATCAAAAACGTAAGGAATTCTTGGAACTCAAGCAAGGCCGTATGACAGTATCTGAATACGAACATGAGTTCGTAAGACTCAGTCGGTATGCCCGGTAGTGTGTGGCCGATGAGGTTGCTATGTGCAAAAGATTTGAAGAAGGATTGAATGAAGATTTAAAGCTACTAGTGGGTATTTTGGAGATAAAGGAGTTCGTAACACTAGTCGAACGAGCCTGCAAGGCGGAAGAACTTGGAAAGGAGAAGAACAAGGCTGAATTTGAAGCTAGAGACTATCGTAAAAGATCGACGGGTAAAGTTCCGTTCTCGGCTGTAAAGAAGTTCAGGGAGGACACTAGTAAGTCGATGACGATCAAGGGAATTTCCATCGAGCACGACCATCGCCTGACTCACGAGCTACTTCGGTAGCTAGTGTGGGCAATAATCGTCAAGAGAAACCTGAATGCCCCCAATATGGAAGACGACACCTAGGTGAATGTTGGGGTAAGTCTACTAACAGGGCCTGTTACGGATGCGGTTCGAAGGACCACTTCATTGTAGATTGCACGGAGCTTGATAAGAAGAATAAGATGCAAGGTGCAAGACCTAGTGGAGTGACAGCTAGAGGTAGACCACCGAGAATTTTAGGAGGTAGGGGTGGTAGTCGAGAGGGCCTCGATACGATACTACTGTTCGAGCCGAGACCGTACTCCTGCTAGAGCATATGCCATTCGCGCACGAGAGGAGGCATCCTCCCCTGACATCATCACTGGTACTGTAACACCCCGTACCCGAGTCCGTTACCGGAATCGGACACAAGGTGCACACAGACTTAACTATTTTCACAGTCCATTTAGAAATTTCCAGACTAGCTGGTCACTGCATCACTGTCGCCTTAAAAATCATATCTTGGGTTTCAAAGCTCGAAAATTTGTTTTGTAATTTTTCCCTGAAACTAGACTCATATTTCCATCTACAGATTTTTTTCTAGAATTTTTGGTCAAGCCAATTAGTACAGTTTATTAGTTAAAGTCTCCCCTATTCCAGGGTTCGACTACACTGACCTTCGTGCATTTCGAATTGAATATCTCCTCATACAGGGCTTTAATACTGATGCCGTTTGTTTCTATAGAAACTAGACTCAGAGAGAAATCTATAAATATATGGCATGACTCCTAATTATCTCTGGTTAATTTAAAATGAATTTACAAATTCGGAACAGGGGATCCAGAAACCGTTCTGGCCCTGTTTCACGAGAACTTTAATATCTCTTAACATATAACTCATATGACTGTTTCGTTTCTTCCATATGAAAGTAGATTCATCAAAGTTCATTCACATAATTTATTCACTATTTAATACCATTCCTACTATTTTTAGTGATTTTTCACATCCACATCACTGCTGCTGTCAGCATCTGCCTTTAAGGTAGGCTTTACCTATTTCATGATTTCCATGATTCAATTGGCCCTTTTTGCATACATAGCACAAAGTGTGATCATGATTAACCATTCCAATGGCTAATCGTTTCAAAACAATTCCATACCTCATTATGATCAACATACAAACGATTATGGTACTATGCTAAAACGATATATAAGCCATTTTCGCATGGCTATCCAAGTTTACACAAAACCGAAAGGTACATGACCTTCAACAAAAGGGTAGTCCTATACATGCCATTTCAAAGTTCAACCAAAATTGTACCAAAATGGGGGCTTTGATAGTGTGGGAGACTTCGACTTCCAAAAATCCCGAGTCCGATAGTGACGAGCCAAAATCTATAAACAAAGAAACAGAGAAAGCGGAATAAGCAATTTATGCTTAGTAAGTTTGAGCAAGAAATTCAACACAACAAAAGCATAGCATTCATAAAGCTAACGGATAATTTCATATGCACAAATTCTCAATATCCTACTCATTTCACATTCCAACCCCTATGTTCATACATAAGGGATCATCTTAGCCAAATACCGAAACTCATTACTCGATGAGCGAATATTATTCAAGGAATCAACTAATTCAAGCACATACGAACATACCTC
The DNA here is from genome assembly GCF_025698485.1 of Gossypium arboreum. Classification (NCBI taxonomy): domain Eukaryota; kingdom Viridiplantae; phylum Streptophyta; class Magnoliopsida; order Malvales; family Malvaceae; genus Gossypium; species Gossypium arboreum. The sequence goes on from NC_069080.1 coordinate 61,036,619, forward strand.
ATTGCTGGAATTTTTCAAGCGTATTAACTGAAAATTTTACAGCAAGATCGCTCATTCTCAAACCACGTACCTTGAATTTAACCGGATATAACGACTCGCTCAAATGCCTTCGGACGAAGCCCGGTTATAGTGACTTCGCACGAATGCCTTCGGGACTTAACCCGGTTTAGTAACTTGCACAAATGCCTTGGGCTTAGCCGGATTTATTAACTCGCACGAATGCCTTCGGATCCTAGTCCGGATATAGTCACTTAGCACAAAGCCTTGGGACTTAGCCCGGACATCATTCAATAACCGAGCACAATTATCAATAAATTATGACACATTCAGATTTCATTTTCATTAGCAAAACTCAAACACAAGGCACTTTTCACACTTGCAATTTCGGTCAATAGCCACACGCAAAGAGCATGATTTTAATTTGCTTTAAACATGATCTAATCAATTCAAATTTAAGCTCTATTACTCAAGAACTTACCTAGGATGTCGTCGAACGATTTCAATGGCTATTCGACCACTTTTTCCTTCCCTTTGTCGGATCTAGTTCCCTTTGCTCTTGAGCTTAATTTAACAAATAAATCGATTTAATCATTTGAGCATCGAAAGAGGAATACAAGGTACTTAGCCAATATATATACTCATTAGGCATCAAAGTCGCATGTGTGCGAAATCATGAATCGAACTCAACACATTAGTTAATATTCCTCTTAGCGAATTTTCTAAGCCAAGAATAGGCATCAATATGCTTGCCTCTAACCGAATGCATGCACACCAATTTCCCCTCATGTGGCGAATATGCATGTCCATGTTGAGGCCAATTATACACTTAATACCACACAAAACAGCATACATTTTACTAACTAACGATTACATATCGTAGCTCAATACACATCTCTCATTTACTTCATAACCAAAACATCATCACAAGCAAATATACACCTTGAAATAGTATATATGTCATACCAATACATCATGTACAAACATATATACATATATATATGCTAGAGCCGAATCTCAAGTTGATTGTAACTAAACATGAACATAATTTCAAAACACAAATCTTACTTTCCATGCAATGAGCATAAATCACACTTTTGGATGTACCATGGTCGAATACATCACAACACCATAATTTTGGTCATGATTAAACAAAGAACTTAATGTCTTACTCAAAAATACTAAAAAGAAAGTCCAAGAGCCATCAATCCACCATCACATATATCATTAGCAAGCTTCATATTTAACATGCAATGGCATTAACACAAAATCCACCTTGGCCAAATACCATCCCCATGATATAACAAAGGTTTGAACCATGGGCTAACAAGAGCATCAAGCTATCAACTAAAACATGCATGAATCTCATGGCACAACCTCAAACATACCTTAATCTTGATGCAAGTATAGCCAAACCTCTTCCTAATCCTCTTCCAAACCAAGCATGAAGCAAAATTCCTCCTTCCCGTCTAGTATTTTCGGTCAAGAGAGAATGAAAATGGATGAACAAATTTTTTCTTTTCTCTTCCTCAATACATGGCAATGGGGCATGCATGAGACCATTTTTTCTTTTTCCATTTCTTTATTACCCATGCTCATTAATTTATTTTTTCACCCATGATTCACCAACAAAACATGTCTATGACATGTTTTGCCCATATTCTTTGTCATGGCCGGCCATCACTTGTAAAAGAGGGTATTTGACATGCAAGGCCATTGTTTTGCATGCATGCTTTAATTAGTCATCACACATTCCCCCATCATACTTTCAAAGTTTTCTACTAGGTTCTTTCTAGTGAAATTCACATTTATAACTCTAAATTAAAGCATCAAAAATGTCACACATGAGTTAACACATATTATAGGCATCAAAATAAATATCAAATTATTTTTATGCCTCAGTTTTTGTGGTCCCGAAACTACATTCCGACTAGGGTCGTTTTAAGGCTGTCACAGGTACTTTCACTCTCTTTGATACTAATGTGATTGCATTGATTGACCCTGGCTCTACTCATTCATATGTATGTGAAACCTTAGCATCCATAAGACTCTACTGTTGAGCCCTCTTGAGTTCGTAATTCGAATGTCAAACCCTTTGGGTCAATACGTACTTGTTGATAAAGTGTGTAAGAGATGCCCTCTAATAATCCGAGAATCCTGTTTTCCAGCCGATTTGATACTTTTACCGTTTGACGAATTTGATGTCATTCTTGGTATGGATTGGTTGATCGTACATGATGCGATGGTGAACCGCAAAAGAAAAGCCATCGATTTGAGGAGTGCACATGATGAGGTAGCCCGAGTTGAGTCTCTTGATTTGAAGGGGTGCCAGCGATAATATCTTCAATGACCGCTCGAGATATGTGAAAAGGGGTGTGAAACATACCTTGCGTATGTATTTGATAGCAAAGAGATGGAAAGGAAACTTGAATCGATGCATGGTTTGTAAGTATTCGGATGTTTTCACGAGGAGTTCTTTGGGGTTGCCACCGGTTCGAGAGGTGGAATTGACATCGAGATTGTACACGTACCACGCCAATCTCAATAGCCCGTATCGTATGGAATTAACGAATTAAAGGAATTGAAAGTTCAATTGCAAGAATTGATGGATAGAGGTTTCGCTCGACCGAGTTTTTTCCATGGGGCGTGCCGTATTGTTTGTGAAAAGAAGGATGGAACCATGAGATTGTGCATCGACTATCGTCGGTTGAATAAAGTGACCATAAAGAATAAGTACCCGTTGCCACGTATTGATGATTTGTTTGATCAATTAAAGGGAGCCTCGGTATTTTCCAAGATAGATTTGAGATCCGGTTATTATCGGTTGAGGGTTCGAGACTCGGACATACCCAAAACCGCTTTTAGAGCGAGGTACGGTCACTCACGAATTCTTAGTGATGCCGTTTGGGCTCACTAATGCCCTACGGTATTTATGGATTTAATGAATCGAGTATTCAGGCCATACTTGGATCGATTTGTGGTTGTGTTTATTGATGATATTTTAGTTTATTCACAAGGTGAAGCCGAACACGCGAGCATTTGAGGTTAGTATTACTGATTTTGCGAGACAAGCGATTATCACATAAAATTCATAAATGTGAATTTTGGTTGAAAGAGGTTAGCTTTTTGGGGCACGTGGTGTCCGCGATCGGTGTTAGAGTGGATCCGAACAAAATTTCGCCATACTCGATTGAAACCTCGAGGAATGTTCTTGAAGTTAGGAGCTTTTGGGACTTGCGGATACTACCGACGGTTTATAAGGGTTTCTCGATGATAACTGCAGCTGATGAAACTACTCCAAAAAGATGTTGAGTTTGAATGGACGAAAACTGCCGAAGAGTTTCGATCGACTAAAGACTGCTTAACCGAAGCTCCAGTGTTAGTACAACCGAGTCCGGCAAAGAGTTTGTCATTTATAGTGATGCATCCTTACTTGGGCTAGGTTGTGTGTTGATGCAAGAAGGTCGAGTTGTGGCTTCGCGTCGAGACAATTAAAGCCGCATGAGAGAAACTATTCGACCCATGATCTTGAATTGGTGGCCATAGTGTTCATACGAAAATATGGCGGCATTACTTGTTTGGGGAAAGGTGTCATATTTATTCGGACCACAAAAGTCTTAAATATTTGATGACTCAAAGAGATCTAAATCTCGACAAAGACGTTGGCTTGAGTTGTTGAAAGACTATGAACTTGTCATTGATTATCACCGGGAAGGCTAACGTGGTGGCCGATGCTTTGAGTCGTAAAGCAATTTGTTTGCTTTGAGAGCGATGGATGCTCACCTATCCGTTTACCCCGATGAGGTGCTAGTAGTTGAATTAAAGGCCAAACCATTATTAATTCATCAAATACTTGAATCCCAGAAAGTCGACGCTGAATTGGTCGCTAAACGAGCTGAATGTGCCTCGAATGAGGAATTGGAGTTTTGGATTGACAACAATGATTGCTTGACGTTCAAGGGTCGATTATGTGTTCCAAAAAATTCGGAACTTATTTCGATGATTTTGAATGAGGCTCATAGTGGCCGAATGTCTATCCACCCGGGTAGTACTAAAATGTACAACGATCTGAAACGTCAATTTTGGTGGCCGGGTATGAAATGGGACATTTCTGAATTTGTTTCAAGGTGTTTGATATGTCAACAAGTAAAAGCGGAACATCAAGTGCCATCGGGATTACTTCAGCCAATCATGATACCCGAATGGAAATGGGATCGAGTGACAATGGACTTTGTATCCGGGTTACCTTTGACTCGAGTAAGAAAGACTCGATGCAGGTTATTGTTGATAGATTGACCAAGTCCGCTCATTTTATCCTGTCTGTCAGATTTTTCGCTCGATAAATTGGCGAATTATACATCTCCCAAATTGTTCGATTGCATGGGGTACCTATTTCTATCGTGTCGGATAGAGACCCAAGATTTACATCGCGATTTTGGAAAAAGTTACAAGAAGCGTTGGGTACTAAGATGCATTTTAGCACCGCATTTCATCCCCGGTGATGGCCAACCCGAGCGAATAATTCGGATACTCGAGAATATGTTGAGATGTTGCGTTTTAGAGTTTTGTGGTTCATGGGAAAGATATTTGCCTTTGATTGAATTCGCACAACAATAGCTTTCAATCAAGCATTAAGATGGCACCTTACGAGGCCTTATACGATTCGTAAATGCCGTACCCCATTATTTTGGTGAACTTAGTGAAAGTAAAATTTTGGGGTTGATTTGATTAATGATCTTTGACGAGAAAGTTCGAGTAATTCGTGAAAGTTTGAAAGCCGCTTCAGATCGTCAAAAGTCGTATGCGGATTTGAAAAGAAAAGACATTGAATATCAGGTTGGAGACAAAGTATTTCTCAAAGTTTCACCTTGGAAGAAGATGCTTAGATTTGGTCGTAAGGGCAAACTAAGTCCAAGGTTCATCGGTCCGTATGAAGTATCCGAACGAGTTGGGCTAGTCGCATACCGGTTAATTTTACCCCCTGAGCTTGAAAAGATTCACAACGTTTTCCATGTCTCGATGCTTCGACGATATAGGTCCGACCCGTCATACGTAATCACTCCATCTGAGATCGAGATTCAGCCTAACTTGAGTTATGAAGAAGAATCGATTCGCATTTTGATGCGTGAAGTAAAAGAGTTGCGAAATAAGAAAATCCCATTAGTGAAGGTGTTGTGGCATAAAAACGGAATTGAAGAAGCCACTTGGGAACTTGAGGACTCTATGAAGGATCGATATCCAAAATTGTTCACCGATAAGATTTTCGGGGACGAAAATTTCTTATCTGGGGGAGAGTTGTGACAGCCCTAATGTGACCCTAGTCGGAAAGTGGTTTCGGGACCACAAAACTGAGTCATAAAAATAATTAATTGTTATATTCTACGCTTATTATGTGTGTACATGAGTATGTGGAAGTTTCATTCTCTAATTTTGCCAATTGCATGAGAAATTATTAAATAGGGATCAATATGAGACATGGTGAAATATGATAGGCTAATTTTAAATGGCTTGTTAATGCATGATGACACAAGGGTGGACTTGCATGTCAAATTCCCCAATTCCTTTGTAGTGGCCGGCCAAGATGGATTGTTGATGGGCAATATATATGTTAATTAGATATTATAATAAGAAATTGGGTTATTGGAGATAAAATATTGTTAGTAAAAGAAGGTAAAAATGAAAAAAAATGAAGGAATGATCATCTTTCTTCTCCATTGCCGTGACTTGAGGGAGGAAGAAGAAAGGAATTCTTTTGTTCATGATTCGGCTTGGATGATGCTTAGGAAGAGGTAAGCACTTTGAAATTCTTGGAAATTTAGGTATAAATAAGGTGATTAGTTCAAGTTCTACTCATTCCATGGGTTAAGTTTGGTTGTTTGGAGCCAAGTAGTTTGAAGCTCTTGGTACATATACTTTTTCTTGAAGGTTGAAATTGGTTTGTTCATAAGGGGGGGTACCGAATGTGGTCATTGAAGGGTCTTAATGAACAAAATGTGTGGCTTGGGTTTATGACATTCGGTTAAGGAATATTGTGTGCTAGCAAGGTTGGTTTAATATATATATGTAAATCACCTTGTATTTGATGATTAGAAAAAAAAAATAGTGAAGGGCAAATTAAAACGATGTTGGATAAATTTTAGTATAGTTGTGCTTAAGCATTCGGTCATTGATGGGCATTGTTGTAACCTAATTGTAGTTGCAACTCTTAATTTTGAGATGGAATTTGTACATATAAGTTAAGTGAATGGTTAGGGCCGAATGAGGTGTATAAAATATTAAAGCATGCTAGAATTATACATTAGTAAGAATGTGTAATTGTACTAAATTCTCTATTTGAATTCGGTTAGGTATAATCATGGTATGAGCTCATTAAGGGTGCTATCTTATAAGTGAATGTAGCTTTAGTTAACCTTATGTGCCATGCGTGTGCTAAAATAATTAATGAATTGGATGTTATTATAGGTGTATGGTTGGTCTTATTACTAAAAATAAGGGTTGAGTACCTTGAATTTCTCTTTGATATTCAAAATGATTAAATCAATTTAATTGTTAAATTAAGCTCAAGAGCAAAGGGGAACTAAATCGGATAAAGGAAAGGAGAAAGCAATCGAATAGCCAAGTTGGAACCATTCTACCCAACACAAGGTAAGTCATTAAGCATATATTTGTTATTGATTTAAACGATCGTAATACCTATGCAATTGTGTTTAACGAGGTGAAATGTATACAAATGTATATGTATGTAGAGATGAAATTGTCGAATGTAAAAAAAAAAGAAGTGAAGCGTATAGAGTGGCTGGTTTTTGGCACTAAGTTTGCGGGCAATAAGTGTTCACGGTTGAGAGATTGGCACTGAGTGTGCGAGCTTGAAATGCATGGCACTAAGTGTGCGAGCTTGAAATGCATGGCACTAAGTGTGCGAGTTTAAAGTATATGGCACTAAGTGTGCACGGCTGATTATTAAGCACTATGTGTGCGAACCCACTATGTATTTTCTATAGATTATTTACATTAAGGGTGCGACCTTACCGAGTCGATTTTGGACAGCGGAAAGGGTAAGTACCTTGAGTTCATGGCTAATAGGTGCTATGTTTATATTTGGAGTTGAGCGTGGTAAGTTTTGAATCTATGTGATGATTATAATTGAAGTCACGTACATAAGGTTCATCGTGGAATAGGTGAAAGTTCATTTAGTTGTATGATTGTAACGAAAATAAAATGATGTATGGAAATGCCTCAATTACTCTATTGAATAGCGTATGAAATGTCAATGTAGGACTTGGAATGAGATTGAATCGTAAGGTCTAAGAAACTATGGCATAGTTCGGTATGGATGGAGTACTTAGCCTCATTTCGTTGTTTCCTCTTGTGAAAATTTTATTAATGGATGGTGGTGTAATGCTTATGACTTACTGAGTTATATACTCATTCGGTGTTTGCTTGTCACCTATTTTAGGTTTCTTGGACTCGACTTCTTGCGTACTCGGGACCGTCATCAAGTCATCACACCGCTAGCAACTTTTGGTATCTTCTTTTTAGTTGGTCTAGGAGAACATTTCGGCATGTATAGGCTATTATGTTTTGTTGAAATTTGGTATGTAAACTTTAGCCATGCGAAAATGGCATAATGTTCGGTTGGATTTGGTTCTATGATGTTTGGACACAAGTCTTGGTAATTCGGTTTTGGTTGAGTATTGGTTGAGGCCTACTCGATTATTATGCCATATGTCATGGCTGATTATTTTCGTGTTAAATTCATGATTTGGTAATAGTGTAGTAGGGAGATGCTCGGTGATGATTAACCTTTGGCATGGCTAGTCATGGTCATAATTTGTAATATGTATGATGAATTATTAGTTAGATCAAGGAAAAATCATGAAATAAGCATAGTTTGCTTTAGTAACAGATGCTGACAGCAGCAGTGATGTGAGATTGAAAATTCACTAAAAATAGTAGAAATGGAATTAAATAATGAATAAATTATGTGATCGAAGCTTGATGAGTCTATTTCCATATAGAAGAAACGAAAATACCATATGAGCTATATGTTAGGAGATAATTTAACTCTTGTGAAACAGGACCAGAGCAATTTCTGGATCCCCTGTTTCAACTTAGAAAATTCACTGTAAACTTTATCGAGATAATTAGAGGTCGTGCCTTATATTTACAGATTCTTTATCGAGTCTAGTTTCATTAGAGACAAACGGCATAGGCATTGAAGCCCTTTACAGGGAGATATTTAAATCGTAAGGTACAGAGGTCAGTGTAGTCGAACCTTGAAACAGGGGAGACTTTAATGAATAAACTGTACAAATTGGCCCGGCCAAAAATTCTACAAAAATTCTCCCATATAGATATATGAGTCTAGTTTCGGAGAAAATTTATGGAATTGGATTTCGAGTTCCAGAACTCAAGATATGATTTTTAAAGCGACTATGATACAGTTAGCCAGCTTGCCTGGAACAAAAAAATAAATAAATAGGGGGAAATAAATCAAGTAAGCTCGGTAACACCTCGTATTCGATTTCCGGTAACGGTCACGGGATTGGGGTGTTACAGTGACAGCCCTATAGTGACCCTAGTCGGAAAGCGGTTTCGGGACCGCTAAACCGAGTCACCAAATTATTTGAATGTGATATTTATGGTCTAAAATATGTGAATATGAATGTGCGAAAATTTTAAGCTTCAATTTAGTTAATTGCATGTGAATGTAGTACATAGGACTTGTGTGACACTTTTGAAATGTGATAGGCTAATCTATAAGGATCTAATAGTGCATGTAATCAAAAGGAGGACTTGCATGTCAATTTTCCCCCTAATTAGTAGTGGCGGCCATGGGCATGAGGGTGGACAAAATGTTATGGCTAAAACATGTCATAAACATGTTGGGTTAATGCTTCATGTAAGGAATAATAAAATAAAGAGCATGGGCAATAAAGTATTAGTGTTAGTAGGATGAGAAAAAAAAAAAGAAAGAATGTGTGTGATTGTTCCCCCCCCATTGCCGTGAGTTGAAGGAAAGAAAACAAAAAAAAAAGTGTTCATCCTTGAACATCTTTGGCCGAAAACTTTAAGGAGAAAGGAAGAAGAAAGGTTGAAGAGGTTCGGCCATGCATGTAACTAGGCTAAGGTATGTTTGATGTTGCTCCATGAGATTCATGTATATTTTAGTTGTTAGCTTGAGTCCTACCTAGCCCATGGTCTAAATCTTTGCTATGTGAGGGAGATGATACACGGCCATGGGTGTTGTCTTCTTGGTGGATGCTAGATGTTGTGTTGGTGAGGTATGAAGATGATAGAGTGTGTGTGAGAATTTGAAAAAAAAAAAAGGTAGGTCTTAGCAACTTCATGAAACAATCGGCCATGGTATATCCATAAGTATGATTTATGCTTGTTATGTTACTCATGGTTAAAATGATTCGGCTATGCTTCATGTAAAAATAAAATATACATGTGAATTCGGATATATGTTTATATTTGGTTAATGATTTATCCTTGTGAAGTATAAATTTGTAACATAATTTGAGTTGGAAGTTATTGTAATGTATTTGTGCATTCGGGTACATGATGAAAATATATGAAATGGTTATAATCAACCTTATGATTCGGCTCTTGCACATATATATATATATATATATATATATGTGTTTGCACATGATGTATTGGTATGCCATTTATGTGTGGTATTAAGTATATAATTGGCCTCAACATATACATGCATACTCGGCCACATGAGAAGATTAGTGTTGCATGTATTCGGTTAGAGGTAAGCATATTGATGCCTTAATCTTGACTTAGAAAATTCGGCTAAGGGGAATATTAGCTAATATGTTGAACTCAATTCGTGATTTCGTACATATGTGACTCTAATGTCTAATGTATATATGGGCTAAGTACCTTGAGCTTCTCTTTTGATGTTCGAATGAATTGTATTAAATTGCTTAATGTGAATAAAAATGCGTATGACCATTTTGTATTTGAGCTAAAGGTGGCCATATGACCCATCAAATTCATTGTCATGTTCGGCCATAAGCTAGCATAATGAGACTTTAATAAGTTAAATTTGTTTGAATTAGCTCAAGAGCTTAGAGGACCAAAGTTGGATAAGGGAAAGGAAAAAGTGATCGAATAGCCGCCGAAATCGTTCCACAACATCCGAGGTAAGTTTTCGAGTAATGGAGCTTAGATTATGATTCGATTAGATTATGTCTTAAGTAAATTAAAATCATGCTCTTTGTATGTGGCTATTGAGCTGAAATTTGTAAGTGTGATAAGTGTTTTGTGTTTGAGCTTTGGTAATGAAAATGAAATATGGATGTGTCATGATTTATTGATACATGTGCATGGTTATTCGAATGATATCCGGGCTAAGTCCCGAAGGCTTTTGTGCTATGTGACTATAACCGAACTAAGATTCGAAGGCATTCGTGCGAGTTGCTATATCCGGGCTAAGACCCAAAGGCATTTGTGCTAGTGACTATATCCGGGCTAAGTCCCGAAGGCATCTGTGCTAGTGACCATATCCGGGCTAAGACCCGAAGGCCTTGTGCAAGTAGTTATATCCAGCTAAATCCCGAAGATTACTTGAGTTTGGGAATGAGCGATCTGCTGTAATAATTTCAATTAATACGCTCGTAAAATCTCAACAACGAGGTATGTGTTGTACATGCATTGGATTAATTGATTCCTATTAAATAGCATTCGCTCCGTCGATTAAGGAGCTTCCGGTTTTTGGTTAAGTTGATCCCTTATGTATGAATATAAGGGTTGGAAATGTGAAGTAGGACTGATTTTTGAGAATATATGTGTATATGAAATTATCCGTTTAGTTATATGAATGCTATACTTCAGTGGAGCCTAATTTCATTGCTCAAAACTTACTAAGCATTAAATGCTTACTCCGTTTCTTTGGATCTCTGTTTTATAGATTTTGGTTCGTCAGCTATCGGACTCGGGAGTGTCGAAGTCGAAGTCGCCCACACTATCAAAGCCCCTTTTGGTACACTTTTGGTTGAACTTTGAAATGGCATGTATAGGACTACCTGCTTTGTTGTTGGTCATGGACCCTTTGGTTTTGTATAAATTTGGATAGCCATGCGAAAATGGCTTTATACACTTTGAGCTTAGTATTATAATCATCTTGTATGATGTTCATTAAGAGGTATGGAAATGTTTGGGAATGATTAGCCATTGGAATGGTTAATCATGATCATATTTTGTGCTATTTATGCAAAAGGGCTAGTTGAATCATGGAAACTATGTAATAGGTAAAGTCTACCTTAAAAATAGATGCTGATAGCAGCAGTGATGTGAATGTGAAAAATCACTAAAAATAGTAGGAATGGAATTAAATAGTGAATAAATTATGTAATCGAACCTTGATGAATCTATTTTCATAGGAAAGTAACGAAATGATCATATGAACAGTATATTATGAGATATTTAAGTTTTCGTGAGACAGGCCAGAACGGTTTCTGGATTCCCTGTCCCGAATTTGGAAATTCATTATAAATTAACCAGAGATAATTAGAAGTCATGCCATATATGTATTGATTCCTTTTTCGAGTCTAGTTTCTACAGAAACAAACGGCATCAATATTGAAACCCTTTACAGGGAGATATATAAGTCGTAATGCGGAAAGGTCAGTGTAGTCGAACCCTGAAACAGGGGAGATTTTAAATAATAAACTGTACTAATTGGCTTGACCAAAAATTCTAGAAAACAAATTGTAGATGAATATATGAGTCTAGTTTCAGGAAAAATTTACGAAACTGGTTTTCGAGTTTTGAAACTCAAGATATGATTTTTAAGGCGATAGGATGTGCAGAAACAGCTTATGTCTGGAAAATTTTCAAATGGATTGTGAAAATAAGTGGATTAAGCCCGTTAACCCCTCGTGTCCGTCTCCGTAACGGTCTCGAACGGGTGTTACAATTTTATTGGTATCAGAGCTACGGTTTAGTCGATTCTAGGACTACCGTAATGCGTTTGGGTCTAGCTATACATGCCATTTTATGTGATTATTTGATAGTGTGGTGATTTACGACATTTGCAAATGTGTTTATTTATAGTAATGGATCCCGATCCCGACCGAAGCGGTAGGTGATGATCTTGAGAGTGTAGCGCTGCTCCGCACAAGGGACAGCGCCGGACTCTCAACCTAATGCTAGTAATCCGAATGATGAAGCTAGACAAGCTTTCTATAGCGTGATGAATGATTGGTTCAACCAATACATTCGAACTAATACGGCTGTTCCACAACCTCCATTCCCGACAAATACCACCCCTGCACGTACAATACCTCCGGTAACTGACCAAATAAGGTTAAATAAGCCCCCGGTTGATAGAATCCGAAAACACGGGGCTACTGAATTTAAAGCTACGGACAGCGATGATGTCAAGCAAGCGGAATTTTGGTTGGACAACACTATCCGGGTACTCGATGAGCTATCTTGCACACCCGATGAGTGCCTAAAGTATACTATCTCCTTGCTACGTGATTCTGCCTACTATTGGTGGAATACGTTGACTTCTGTTATGCCCAGAGAGCAAGTAACTTGGGAGTTTTTCCAAACCGAGTTTCGAAAGAAGTATATCAGTCAGAGATTCATTGATCAAAAACGGAAGGAATTTCTTGAACTTAAACAAGGTTCCATGTCGGTTACCGACTATGAATGAAAATTTGTAAGGCTTAGCCGGTACGCGCGAGAATGCATTTCTTCAGAAGCCGTGATGTGTAAACATTTCGAGGATGGGCTGAATGATGATATAAAGCTGTATGTTGGCATTTTGGAAATTCGAGAATTTGTGGCACTTGTCGAGCGAGCTTGCAAAGCTGAAGAGCTTAGTATGGAGAAAAGAAAAGCTGATATGGGAGCAAAGGAGTTTCGTAAGAGGTCTTCGGGGAGGCCATTTCAACAGTCATCGAAGAAATTTAGAGATGATTTAGGCCGATCTAGAAACACTTGGGCTTTTCTAGACGAGATCGCGATCGACCCCGTGAGTGCACGAGTCACTTGATCGCCATGTTGGAACCGATCGTCGAGACAGTGGAGTGCCGATGTTGTGGTAAATGGCATTCGGGAGTTGTAGATTCCAATGTTACAAGTCTTGGTCATTGACCACTTCATTAAAGATTGCCCGAGGTTGTGCGAGCAGAATGCAAATCGAGTGGGAAACCGGGGCTACCACCGCCGAGGTAGACCATCTTGAAATACGGGCAATGCTAGTGGTGGTCGAGAGGATCTAGAGATGCTACGATCGAGATCGAGGCTCGTGCTCTGCTAGGGCTTATGCTATCTGCCAAGCACGCGAGGATGCTTCCTCGCCGGATGTTATTACCGGTATTTTTACTCTCTTTGATACTAATGTGATTGCTTTGATTGACCTGGTTCTACTCATTCTTATATATGTGAAACCTTAGCATCCATAGAAGACTTTACCTATTGAGTCTCTCGAGTTCGTAATTCGGTGTCAAATCCCTTGGGTCGTTACGTGCTTGTCGACAAAGTGTGTAAGAAATGTCCCTAGTAATTGAGGTTCCTGTTTTCCGGCGGACTTGATGCTTTTGCCGTTTGATGAATTTGATATTATTCTTGGTTTGGATTGGTTGACCGTGCATGATGTGGTTGTGAATTGCAAAAGTAAGACTATTGATTTGAGGTGCGCAAGTAACAAGATAATCCGAGTTGAGTCTACGAACTTAAAGGGGTTGCCAGCTATAATATCATCAATGTTGGCTCAGAAATATGTAAGAAAGGGGTGCGAAGCATACCTTGCGTATGTACTTGATGACAAAGAATTAGAAAAGAAACCCGAATCTGTGCCGGTGGTTTGTGAATACCCGGATGTTTTTCCCAAAGAATTACCGGGTTTACCACCCATTCGGGAGGTAGAGTTTAGTATTGAGCTTGTACCTGGGACTACACCAATTTCGATAGCTCCGTATCATATGGCACCAACCGAGTTAAAAGAGTTGAAAGCTCAGTTGCAAGAGTTGACGGATAGAGGTTTCACTCGACCAAGTTTCTCACCTTGGGGTGCACCAGTATTGTTTGTGAAAAAGAAGGATGGAACCATGAGGTTGTGCATTGACTATCGTCAGCTGAATAAAGTGACGATAAAGAATAAATATCCGTTACCGCGTATTGATGATTTGTTTGATCAACTAAAGGGAGCCTTAGTGTTTTCAAAGATAGATTTGAGATCGGGTTATTACTAGTTGCGAATTTGATATTCGGATATACCCAAAACTGCTTTCAGAACGAGATACGACCACTACGAGTTCTTAGTGATGCCGTTTGGGCTCACTAATGCCCCAGCGGTATTTATGGATTTGATGAATCGGATCTTCAGACAGTATTTGGACCGGTTCGTAGTTGTCTTCATTGATGACATCTTGGTCTATTCAAGAGATGAGACCGAACATGCTGAGCACCTGATATTAGTGTTGCAAATTTTACGGGATAAGCGGTTATATGCTAAGTTCGATGAAGTGTGAGTTCGGTTAAGAGAGGTTAGCTTCTTGGGTCATGTGGTATCCGCGATCGGGTATTCGAGTTGACCGAGCAAAATTTCAGCCATACTTAGCTGGAAGCCTCCAGAAACATTCTTGAGGTTCGAGCTTTTGGGACTTGCTTACACTACCGACGGTTTGTAAAAGGTTTCTCAATGATAGCCACACCAATGACGAAGCTACTTCAAAAAGATGTTAAGTTCGAATGGACGGAAAAATGTTAGAAAAGTTTTGATCAACTGAAAACTTATTTGACTGAAGCTCCAATTCTAGTATAGCCCGAATCAGGCAAAGAGTTTGTCATTTATAGTGATGCCTCCCTACTTGGGTTGCGTTGCGTATTGATGCAAGAGGGTCGAGTTGTGGCCTATGCATCGTGACAACTGAAGCCACATGAGAAAAATTATCCGACCCATGATCTCGAACTAGCTGCCATCGTATTCGCTTTGAAAATATGGCGACACTACTTATTTGGGGAGAAGTGCCATGTATATTCGGATCACAAAAGTCTCAAATATTTGATGACTCAAAGAGACTTGAATCTGCGACAAAGACGTTGGCTCGAGTTGTTAAAAGATTATGAGCTTGTCATTGACTATCACCCGGGAAAGGCTAATGTGGTTGCGGATGCCTTAAGTCGTAAATCACTGTTTGCTTTACGAGCGATGAATGTACACTTGTCCGTTCAATCCCACAATGTGTTAGTGGCAGAATTAAAGGCCAAACCATTGTTGATTCCTCAAATTCGTGAAGCTCAGAAAGTTGATGATGAATTGGTTGCAAAACGGACTGAATGTGTTCCGAATGTGGAATCAGAGTTTCAAATTGATGAAGACGATTGTTTGAGGTTTAGAAATCGGTTGTGTGTTCCAAGAAATTCAGAACTCATTTCGATGATTCTGAACGAAGCTCATTGTAGCCGAATGTCAATTCACCCGGGGAGTACGAAAATGTACCACGACCTAAGACGTCAGTTTTGGTGGCATGGTATGAAACGAGACATTTCCGATTTTGTCTCGAAGTGCTTAGTATGTCAGCAAGTGAAGGCGGAACATCAAGTGCCTACCGGTTTACTTCAACCGATCATGATACATGAATGGAAATGGGATCGAGTCACGATGGATTCCGTATCTGGGTTGCCAGTATCGGCAAGTAAGAATGATGTGATTTGGGTTGTTGTGGATAGACTGACTAAGTCGGCTCACTTTATTCCCGTATGCACGGATTTTTCAATGGATAAACTAGCTGAATTGTATGTTTCTCAGATTGTGAGATTACACGGGGTACCTATTTCTATCGTGTCGGATAGAGATCCGAGATTCACCTCACGATTTTGGAAGAAATTGTAAGAAGCTTTGGGTACCAAGCTGCATTTTAGCACTGTTTTTCATCCCCAAACCGATGGTCAATCCGAGCGGATAATTCAGATACTCGAGGATATGTTGAGATGCTGCATCCTTGAGTTTAGGGGTTTATGGGAACGGTATTTACCTTTGATTGAATTTGCCTACAACAATAGTTTTCAATCAAGTATTAAGATGGCACCTTACGAGGCTTTGTACAGGCGTAAATGCCGTACGCCATTATTTTGGACCGAGTTCGGTGAAAGCAAAATTTTCGGAGTGGATTGGATTAAAGATGCTGAACAGAAAGTAAAAATAATTCGTGAAAGTCTGAAGGCAGCATCAGATCGCCAGAAGTCGTACGCGGATTTAAAACGAAGAGATATTGAGTATCAGGTGGGAGACAAAGTGTTTCTTAAGGTATCGCCTTGGAAAAAGATACTCAGATTTGGCCGTAAGGGCAAATTGAGTCCGAGATTCATTGGGCGTATGAGATCTCCGAACGAGTTGGCCCGATTGCATATAGGTTGCTTTTACCCCGAACTCGAAAGGATCCACAACGTTTTCATGTTTCGATGCTTGACGTTCTGATCCGATCCTTCGCGACGTAATAAACCCTCCGAGGTCGAAATTCAAGCCGATATGAGTTATGAAGAAGAACCGATTCGTATCCTAGCTCGTGAAGTGAAAGAGTTGCGAAACAAAAGGGTTCCGTTAGTAAAAGTGTTATGGCTCAAACACGGATCGAAGAAGCTACTTGGGAAACCGAGAATGCCATGAAAGAACGATACCCAAACCTATTTACGGTAAGATTTTCGGGATGAAAATTTCTTAAGTGGGGAGAGTTGTGACAGCCCTATAGTGACCCTAGTCGGAAGCGGTTTGGGACCGCTAAACCGAGTCACCAAATTATTTGAATGTGATATTTATGGTCTAAAATATGTGAATATGAATGTGCGAAAATTTTAAGCTTGATTTAGTTAATTGCATGTGAATGTAGTACATAGGACTTGTGTGACACTTTTGAAATGTGATAGGCTAATCTATAAGGATCTAATAGTGCATGTAATCAAAAGGAGGACTTGCATGCCAATTTTCCCCTAATTAGTAGTGGCCACCATGAGCATGAGGGTGGACAAAATGTTATGGCTAAAACATGTCATAAACATGTTGGGTTAATGCTTCATGTAAGGAATAATAAAATAAAGAGCATGGGCAATAAAGTATTAGTGTTAGTAGGATGAGAAAAAAATAAAAAAAGAAAGAATGTGTGTGATTGTTCCCCCCCCCCATTGCCGTGAGTTGAAGGAAAGAAAACAAAAAAAAAAAGTGTTCATACTTGAACATCTTTGGCCGAAAACTTTAAGGAGAAAGGAAGAAGAAAGGTTGAAGAGGTTCGGCCATGCATGTAACTAGGCTAAGGTATGTTTGATGTTGCTCCATGAGATTCATGTATATTTTAGTTGTTAGCTTGAGTCCTACCTAGCCCATGGTCTAAATCTTTGCTATGTGAGGGAGATGATACACAGCCATGGGTGTTGTCTTCTTGGTGGATGCTAGATGTTGTGTTGGTGAGGTATGAAGATGATAGAGTGTGTGTGAGAATTTGAAAAAAAAAAAAAGGTAGGTCTTAGAAACTTCATGAAACAATCGACCATGGTATATCCATAAGTATGATTTGTAACACCCCGTACCCGAGACCATTGTCGGAGTCGAACACGAGGTGCTAACTGACTTAAATAATTTACTTTCACAGTTCATAAAAATTTTTCCAGCAAGTCGTTGATTCTTTGCGTCCTTTATCGCCTTAAAAATCATATCTTGAGTTTCAAAGCTCAAAAATCAGTTTCGTAACTTTTCCCTGAAACTAGACTCATATTTCCATCTACACATTTTTTTCTATAATTTTTGGTCGGGCCAATTAGTACAGTTTATTAGTTATAGTCTCCCCTAATCCAGGGTTCGACTACACTGACCTTCACGCATTACGAATTGGATATCTCCCTATACAGGCTTCAATACTGATTCCGTTTGTTGCTATAGAAACTATACTCAAGGAGGAATCTATAAATATATGGCATGACTCCTAATTATCTCTGGTTAATTTATAGTGAATTTCCAAAGTCGAACAGGATTCCGAAACCGTTCGTACTGTTTCACGAGAACCTAAACATCTTTTAATATACAACTCATATGACCGTTTGTTTCTTCCAAATGAAAGTAGATTCATCAAGTTTCATTTAAATAATTTATTCACTATTTAATTCCTTTCCTAAAATTTTTAGTGATTTTTCAAATCCACACCACTTTGCTGCTGACAAAGATCGCCTTTGAGGTAGACTTTACCTATTTCATAATTTCCATGATTCAATTAGCCCTTTTGCAAACATGGCACAAAGAATGATCATGATTAACCATTCCAATGGCTAATCGTTTCCAAACATTTCCATACCTCTTGACGGACGACATACAAAACGATTATAATGCTATGATCAAGTATACTTAAGCCATTTTCGCATGGCTATCCAAATTTATACAAAATCCAAGGGGTCTATGACCAACAAACGAAAGAGTAGTCCTACACGTTGACCAAAATATCCTCTCACTACTAGTCTATTCTATACATGCCATAAGATATTCCAAAATGTAGCAGTACCAAGCGTTGGGTAGTGATAGTGTGACTAGTTCTTGACGATCCCCGAGCACGTAGCTTCCAAATGAGATCTATAAAGCAGAGGAAACAAAGTACGGAGTAAGCATTAAAATGCTTAGTAAGTTTCAAGCAGTGTCAACAGATAACAATCAACTTATAACATAATTGTTCGTATTTTACTTCACTCTTCCTTCTGCATACCAACCCTTTTTCCGAATATGCACGTCTCATCATATGTAATAGGCGATAAATTCTCATTTGACGGTGACCTCTTATGATCATAGGTGCATTACCTATTTTACCGACTTTCCACATTGACCAAATGCACAATAATCATAGAGCGATCTTATTGCTTTACTCACATGTGCATCACATGACGACCTTGTGATTTAGTCTAAGTCAAACTTAAATATAATCTCAAATACATACCTGACCAACTTAACGCATTGAACGTATTTATTACTAATTGTCACTGTGAAGTCGCATAATCTTACGCTTTACTTGAATCTTCAGCAAAACCTTTAGTTCGGGGCTTACCCGGACAAAATCTCCACACGTAGTCATCGGGTCATTAGAGCTCGAATGTAGTACGAGCACGAAGCCTACTGTCATTAATCAGTGATAATATTCTCGCATAAAACCTGCGGGGTTTTAACCCGGATATAGTACTGACACAAATGCCCTTCGGGACTTATCACATTTATACACTTCCACATCCATCACTTTGGCCACTCGGCCCTATCACATATATACACTTTCACATTCATCACATTGGCCATTAGGCCTTATCACATATATATACACCTTCTCATTCATCACATCGGCCATTAGGCCTTATCACATATATACACACTTTCACATTCATCACATCGGCCATTAGGCCTTATCACATATATACACACTTTCACATTCATCACATCGGCCATTAGGCCTTATCACATATATATATACTTTCACATTCATCACATCGGCCATTAGGCCTTATCACATATATACACACTTTCACATTCATCACATCGGCCATTAGGCCTTATCACATATATATATCTCATACATATTTCATATTTTTCTTGTACATCAATTTCAGCAATAGCTTATAAGCAACTCAAATAGTTTCATCAAAGTTTACAACAAAATCACATATTCACTACAAGCAGTTTTCCTGAGCAACAGTCACTAAATTGTTTATAACTGGAGCTACAAAACTCAAAATCAATTGCCATTAATTTTCCCCGAATGTAGACTCATGTATCTTTCATCCATAAAATTTTCAGAATTTTAGGTGTGGCCAATCAATACCAGATTTTTCTTAAAGTTTCCCCTGTTTCACTGTTTGACTAACCTGACCAGTCTTCACTACAAATCAAAATTATCATTGTACAGAATTCAAAGTATGTTCTACTTGATTTCATTTGAAACTAGACTCATTAAGGAGTCTAAGCATATAAATTTTATCTTGTAACCATTTTTGTACAAATTATAGTGATTTTCTTAAAACCAAACAGGGGATTTCGGAGTCATTCTGACACCGTCTCACACAACTTTAAATATCTCTTTATAGGAAATTTCCTTACTTACACGGTCTCTTTTATAAGAAACTAGACTAATTAAGCTTTGATTTCATATTTTATTCAGCCTATAATTCCACACCAAACATTTATAGTGATTTTCTAAAATCACATTACTGCTGCTGTCTTGAGCAAATTATTACAATTTGCTCTTAAATTTCAAGTCCAAACACTTAGGAACTTACCATTTGAGTTTAAGACATATCATGGCCACATCATATCTTATTAAATCAACTCATTATATCCTATTATAGTTGAATTTACTCAACATTTAATCACTTAAAACTTACCTCGGAAGTTGCCGAGCGATTCTGACGGCTATTCGATCACCTCTTTCTTTCCCTTATCCAACTTTGATCCTCTAGGCTCTTGAGCTAGATCAAACAATTTACTTCCCAAATTAAACATAGTCATCGACATCCATATACATTTTATACTAGCGAAATGTACCATCAAGATATACTTTACTCAAATAATTTACATTGGCCGATCATGTATAATGTTTTATAACTTAATAAACTTATCATACATTATGTATTCATAATATTTGTGCAGCCAATTATCCATGGTCATACACACACAATCAAAAATAAATACCAAATTTTCATATCCTTTAGGCCCTAAGCCGAATACACTTTTCGCGTTCACCTACATTTTTTTCAAGTACAACATTCTCATATTCGGCATTAGTATCAAGCATAATAGCTAATTCTTCCCACCATTTCATCAATGCAATCATACCATCACAAATCAACTTAAAATAACCATATCTAATAATCAAATACCTATAGCATTGCACATTTCTCACATAGCAAGTACAACTAAATTCATTATTAATATATATATATATATCTAAACACTTGACTACAAGATTTAATCACCATTATCAAATCATAAAACAACTTATAACCATCATCTATATTTAATTCACATAAACCGAAATAACCATTACATCATCTTTAAAACACTTAGCATTTTACCCATTTAATCAAGCCAACTCTCAAGACCATTCCATCACACAAATTATACCATAAATCATACTTACAATTTCAGTTAATGCATGACCGAAACTCACCATCATCAACATCATTATCAAACCAAAACCAAAACACGTCTATCATCCGTATACCAAGCTTACCAAAACAAACTACTATGAGTTTCAAGAATCATTCAATACATACCTCATTCTAGCTATCTTCTAAGCCAAAAATCAAGGCAACCAAACTTTCTTCTTTCTTTCCTTTTTCGGTCAAGAGGAACAAAGAGGATGAAGCCTCTTTTTTTTCTTCTAGGTACGGCAAGATGGGGGAAAAGAAGGATGACACACCTTGTTTCTATCACTCTCCCATTCTTTTAATTATTCTTTCTTCCATACTATAAAGCCATTAACTATTGTCATGCCAAAATAAAATGCATATAATATCTATCAACCATCATTATGGCGGCCACTAAATTAAAAGTGGTCCATTTGACATGCAAGTCCCTCATGTCAATAACTCATGCATTATTTGGCCACTTTAAATTTCACCTATCACATTTTCAAGTCCTATCACATGGGTCCTTTCTTATAAATTAGCACCTAATTGATAAAATCAAGGCACGAAATATTCACACATACAAATTCCACATACAATAAGCACAGAATATAACATCTAATTATTTTTGTGACTCGGTTTTGTGGTCCCGAAACCACTTTCCGACTAGGGTCACATTAGGGGTGTCACATGATTTATGCTTGTTATGTTACTCATGGTTAAAATGATTCGGCTATGCTTCATGTAAAAATAAAATATACATGTGAATTCGGATATATGTTTATATTTGGTTAATGATTTATCCTTGTGAAGTATAAATTTGTAACATAATTTGAGTTGGAAGTTATTGTAATGTATTTGTGCATTCGGGTACATGATGAAAATATATGAAATGGTTATAATCAACCTTATGATTCGGCTCTTGCACATATATATATATATATATATATATGTTTGCACATGATGTATTGGTATGCCATTTATGTGTGGTATTAAGTATATAATTGGCCTCAACATATACATGCATACTCGGCCACATGAGAAGATTAGTGTTGCATGTATTCGGTTAGAGGTAAGCATATTGATGCCTTTATCTTGACTTAGAAAATTCGGCTAAGGGGAATATTAGCTAATATGTTGAACTCGATTCGTGATTTCGTACATATGTGACTCTAATGTCTAATGTATATATGGGCTAAGGACCTTGAGCTTCTCTTTTGATGTTCGAATGAATTGTATTAAATTGCTTAATATGAATAAAAATGCGTATGACCATTTTGTATTTGAGCTAAAGGTGGCCATATGACCCATCAAATTCATTGTCATGTTCGGCCATAAGCTAGCATAATGAGACTTTAATAAGTTAAATTTGTTTGAATTAGCTCAAGAGCTTAGAGGACCAAAGTTGGATAAGGGAAAGGAAAAAGTGATCGAATAGCCGCAGAAATCGTTCGACAACATCCGAGGTAAGTTTTCGAGTAATGGAGCTTAGATTATGATTCGATTAAATTATGTCTTAAGTAAATTAAAATCATGCTCTTTGTATGTGGCTATTGAGCTGAAATTTGTAAGTGTGATAAGTGTTTTGTGTTTGAGCTTTGGTAATGAAAATGAAATATGGATGTGTCATGATTTATTGATACATGTGCATGGTTATTCGAATGATATCCGGGCTAAGTCCCGAAGGCTTTTGTGCTAGGTGACTATAACCGGACTAAGATCCGAAGGCATTCGTGCGAGTTGCTATATCCGGGCTAAGACCCGAAGGCATTTGTGCTAGCGACTATATCCGGGCTAAGTCCCGAAGGCATCTGTGCTAGTGACCATATCCGGGCTAAGACCCGAAGGCCTTGTGCAAGTAGTTATATCCGGCTAAATCCCGAAGATTACTTGAGTTTGGGAATGAGCGATCTGCTGTAATAATTTCAATTAATACGCTCGTAAAATCTCAACAACGAGGTATGTGTTGTACATGCATTGGATTAATTGATTCCTCTTAAATAGCATTCGCTCAGTCGATTAAGGAGCTTCCGGTTTTTGGTTAAGTTGATCCCTTATGTATGAATATAAGGGTTGGAAATGTGAAGTAGGACTGATTTTTGAGAATATATGTGTATATGAAATTATCCGTTTAGTTATATGAATGCTATACTTCAGTGGAGCCTAATTTCATTGCTCAAAACTTACTAAGCATTAAATGCTTACTCCGTTTCTTTGGATCTCTGTTTTATAGATTTTGGTTCGTCAGCTATCGGACTCGGGAGTGTCGAAGTCGAAGTCGCCCACACTATCAAAGCCCCTTTTGGTACACTTTTGGTTGAACTTTGAAATGGCATGTATAGGACTACCCGTTTTGTTGTTGGTCATGGACCCTTTGGTTTTGTATAAATTTGGATAGCCATGCGAAAATGGCTTTATACACTTTGAGCTTAGTATTATAATCGTCTTGTATGATGTTCATTAAGAGGTATGGAAATGTTTGGGAATGATTAGCCATTGGAATGGTTAATCATGATCATATTTTGTGCTATTTATGCAAAAGGGCTAGTTGAATCATGGAAACTAGGTAATAGGTAAAGTCTACCTTAAAAATAGATGCTTATAGCAGCAGCGATGTGAATGTGAAAAATCACTAAAAATAGTAGGAATGGAATTAAATAGTGAATAAATTATTTAATCGAACCTTGATGAATCTATTTTCACAGGAAAGTAATGAAATGATCATATGAACAGTATATTATGAGATATTTAAGTTTTCGTGAGACAGGGCCAGAACGGTTTCTGGATTCCCTGTTCCGAATTTGGAAATTCATTATAAATTAACCAGAGATAATTAGAAGTCATGCCATATATGTATAGATTCCTTTTCAAATCTCGTTTCTATAGAAACAAACGGCATCAGTATTGAAACCCTGTACAGGGAGATATCGAAGTCGTAATACGGAAAGGGCAGTATAGTCGAACCCTGAAACAGGGGATACTTTAACTAATAAACTGTACTAATTGGCTCGACCAAAAATTCTAGAAAACAAATTGTAGATGACAATATGAGTCTAGTTTCAGGAAAAATTTACGAAACTGGTTTTCGAGTTTTGAAACTCAAGATATGATTTTTAAGGCGACAGTGATGTAGTAACCAGCTTGTCTGGAAAATTTTCAAATGGACTGTGAAAATAAGTGGATTAAGCCCGTTAACCCCTCGTGTTCGTCTCCGGCAACGGTCTCGGGTACGGGGTGTTACAGTTGGTTTGGTAAGTGACAGTGGATCGATCGAGTCCTTTTCGATATTGTGGTATGGATTAACGATGGTTTTAGGCTAATGAGGGATTGTTGTTAATCTTAGGTGCATTGATCTCGGAAGCGTTTAGGTTACAACCCCATAACAAGTGTGTGTAACACTGCCATTGGATGTGAAACTGCAAAGGCTGAAAAGCTGAAAAGCCGAAAGGCTGAAAATCAGAAAAAGTGGGTTGACGACACCACACGGGCATGTGGGCGCCCGTGTGGCAGGCCGTGTGACAAAACATGATCGTGTGGTCGACGATATTGCCATGAGCATCTTCATGGGCCGAAACGATACTGGGCCATTTTGGGTCGAACTAGGCCATGTAGGCCCAATAGGCCTGTGGGCCCCACACGAAATCAATCACATAAAAGTGTGGTTACTAGTGGGCTAGGCTATGTAAACCACATGGCTAAAGCCAATTTGGGCTATGTGGGCCATAAGAGCATGTGCGCCCACATGAGCCTATAATATGGGTTGTGGGCCTATTATCATCGATTGACTATTAAGGTTGCACGGGTCGTCCAAGACGACTGTGGACCTACTGTTGGGCCAGTAAGTGTACCTGGACCCTTATTTTTGGTAAGATGATTGTTTTACCCCTATGTGATATATGACTGTTTAAGCATGCCATTTTTACTGTATGTACATTTATATCATGTTGCATTGCATGGGTGGGATATATGATTTTGGAGGAACTGTACTGAAAGGTTATAAGCCTATTACTGCCAGCTCTGCTGCAAATACTATTTTAGTTTTGTAACCAGTACGACTTGGTGTGTAAGGTTGGGTGGGTCGATTTTATCCCCACATAGTGTGTAGGGCTGGTACTGTAACACCCCTACGCCCGAAACCGTCACCGGAGTCAAGCTTGAGGTGTTACTAAACTTATCTTGCCTTTTAAACAACTCTAAACCACTTATTTTAATATTCACATTTATCAAAATAGTCCTTTACTAAAACTTTTCAAAAATTACATTTTTGCCCCTAAACTTTTGCATATTTACACTTTTGCCCCTAGGCTCGGGAATTAAACTTTATCCCTTATTCTTATGTTTTATGACATGCTGATCATTTTTCCCTTCTATGGCAGCATCAAATTCACACTCTAACATGCACTTATGACTATTAGGTATTTTTACCGATTAAGCCCTTTTACTCGTTTTTACCTAAAACCGAGTAGCACAAGTTGTCTAACATAATCTAAGACTTCATATTCTATCATAAAACATCAAAATAAACACTTTTCATCTATGGGTATTTTTCCAAATATGAACCCTAACTTAAATTATTGCTAGCATAAGCTTTATCGAACTACCGGGACTCCGTAAATGTAAAGAACATTAAAAACGGGGCTTGGAATCACTTACTTTGAAGTGTGAAAATTGAAGAAACCCTAGCTATGGAGAGAGCAAAAATTCGGCAGCAACTAAAGAAGATGATAACAAATTTTGTGTTATTTTCCCTTTTTAATTCATTTAATATCCAAATGACCAAATTGCCCCTCCTTACTAAACTTTAAAAATTTTCCTTCCATGTCCTAATTTTATCCATGAACTTAAAATTGGTCAAATTGTTATTTAAACCCTCCTAATTAATATTCCAAAGCAATTTCATACTAAAAACTTCTAGAATGCAAGTTTTGCAAATTATTCGATTTAGTCCCTAACCTCAACTTAAGTACTTTATGCATAGAATTTCATCACGAAATTTTCACACAATCATGCAATCATATCATGAACCTCAAAATAATATAAAATAAATTTTTCTACCTCGGATTTGTGGTTTCGCAACCACTATTCCGTTTAGGCCCTATTTCGAGATGTTACATTTCTCCCCCCTTTAGGGATTTTCGTCCCCGAAAATTTTACCTGTGAAGAGATTTGGGTACTGTTTTCGCATAGCCTCTTCGAGTTCCCATGTAGCCTCGTCTACCCCATGTCTATTCCATAGTACTTTCACAAGTGCAATACTTTTGTTCCTTAATTGCTTTACCTCTCGAGCTAGAATCTTTACTGGGTTCTTCACCGTAAGTCATGTCCAGTTGAATCTCAACCTCATCGAGAAATCACATGTGACGGATCTGAGCGATAACGATGTAGCATAGACACATGAAATACATTATGAATCTTCTCTAACTCAATCGGCAAAGCTAACCGATATGCTAATGGTCCGACTCTCTCAATCACTTCAAACGGTCCAATAAAACATGGACTTAATTTGCCTTTCTTGCCAAATCTGAGAACTTTCTTCCACGGGGATACTTTCAAAAAAACTTTGTCACCAACTTGATACTCAATCTCTTTTCTCTTCAAATTTGCATACGACTTTTGTCTGTCTGAGGCTGCTTTTAAGCAATCTCTGATGATTTTTACTTTCTCTTCTGTTTCCTTAACTAGATCAACCCCGAATCTGATTTTCCTTAAGCTCATCCAATACAAAGGTGTGCGACATTTACGTCCATACAAAGCTTCATAAGATGCCATCTTCAAACTTGACTGATAACTATTATTGTAGGCAAACTCTACTAATGGTAAATATTTTTCCCAACTGCCTTGAAATTCTAGTACACAACATCTAAGCATATCTTCAAGTACTTGAATAACTCTCTCTGACTAACCGTCGGTTTGAGGATGGAAAGCTGTACTAAAACTCAACTTAGTGCCCAAAGACTTCTGCAATTTCTTCCAAAACCGTGAAGTAAATCTTGAATCTCTGTCTAAAATGATCGATAACGGTACCCTGTGTAGTCTAACTATCTCTAAAATATACAACTCGGCCAACTTGTCAAAGGAATAATCCATACAAACTGGGATAAAATGAGCCGACTTCGTTAACTTATCAATCACAACCCATATTGCATCTTTCTTTCTTGGTGTCAACAGCAATCCTTCACAAAATCCATAGTAACTCGATCCTATTTCAACTCAGGGACTAGCACAGGCTGCAATAAACCTGAAGGTACCTGATGTTCGGCCTTTACCTGCTGACAAATCAAGCACCTAGAAACAAACTCTGAAATATCCCTTTTCATTCCTACCCACCAGTACATTTTCTTCAAATCATTATACATCTTTGTACTACCTGGATGAATAGACAAATAACTACTATGTGCTTCCTGTAAGATCTTTCGAATAAGCTCATCATTCTTCGGTACGCATACCCTATCTCTGAACATCAAACAACCGTCAGAACTGATCTGAAAATCTGACTCTATATCTGACTCACACTGATCTCTTTTGGTTAACAACTCACTATCAGTTTTTTGAGCTTCACAAATTTCTTCAAGAAACATCGGTTTAGCTCTCAACTCAACTAAGATAAAACCATCATCTGATAAGGCTAGACTAGTATTCAAAGCTCTTAATGCAAATAAAGATTTCCTACTCAAAGCATTAGCAACAACGTTTGCCTTACCTGGGTGATAATCGATCACTAACTCATAATCTTTAATCAACTCTAACCATCTTCTTTACCTCAATTCAAATCTTTTTGAGTCATCAAATATTTCAAACTTTTATGATCAGTGAATATGTGGCACTTCTTATCGTACAAATGATGTCTCCAAATCCTCAATGCAAAAATAATGGCAGCTAGCTCTAAATCATGTGTCGGATAGTTCTTCTCATGTGGCTTTAACTATCTAGAGGCATAAGCAATTACCTTCCTTTCCTGCATAAGTACACAACCAAGTCCATTCATGGATGCATCACTGTAAATCACAAACTCCTTACCTGGTTCTGGTTGTAGTAAAATAGGAGCTTTAGTCAACAATGCTTTTAACTTGTCAAAACTCTATTGACACTTCTCAGTCCATTCAAACTTGACATCCTTTCGCAGCAATCTTGTCAGCGGGGTAGCTATCATGGAAAATCCTTCTACAAATCGTCTATAATATCCGGCAAGACCAAGAAAACTTCTAACTTCTGATACATTTCTAGGAGACTTCCAATCAACAATGGCTGAAATCTTGCTCGGATCAACCTTAATACCTTCACCTGAGACAATATGTCCAAGAAAACCAACTTCTCGTAACCAGAACTAACTTTTGCTAAACTTGGCATATAACTGATTATCTTTCAGAATCTGTAAAACTGTTCTCAAATGCTCTGCATGCTCAGTCTCATCATGAGAATAAATCAAGATATCATCAATGAACAAAAGTACAAACTTATCCAAGTACGGTCTGAAATTTTGGTTCATTAAGTCCATGAAAATGGAAGGAGCATTAGTCAAGCCAAATGGCATCACAAGGAACTCATAATGACCATACCTAGTCTGGAAAGTAGTATTCAAGACATCTGACTCTTTAACTCACAACTGATAGTATCCGGATCTCAAATCTATCTTGGAAAACACAGTAGCTCCCTTCAATTGGTCAAACAGATCATCAATTCTAGGCAATGGATACTTGTTCTTTACTGTTACTTTGTTAAGTTGCCGATAATCTATGCACAATCTCATCGATCCGTCTTTCTTTTTCACAAATAGCACTGGTGTATCCCATGGTGAACTACTGGGTCTTACAAAGCCTTTATTTGTTAATTCCTGCAACTGAGCTTTCAATTCTTTCAATTCCAATGGAGCCATTCTATAAGGAGCAATATAATTGGGCGTGGTACCTGGAATCAACTCAATACCAAACTCAACTTCTCTAACAGGAGGCAAACCTGGTAGTTCTTCTGGAAACACATCGGGAAACTCACATACCACAGGCACTGATTCAATTTTCAATTTTGATCTTTAGTGTTTAACACAAAAGAAAGATAAGCTTCATACCCTTTACTCAAACATTTACGAAAGCGGGGCGTAATAAAATTATGGAAATAAACTATCTGACTCTTCTGAATTAACCCGAAGAATTTCACCATTTTCACACTTCAACTCAATGAATTTCTTTCCACAATTCACTATCACATCATGTGTAGTCAACCAATCCATACCAAGAATCACATCAAACTCATCAAATGGCAATAGCATGAGATCGGCCGGAAAACAGTAGCCTCTAATCATTAAAGGACAATTTCTACATACTTTATCTACTAATACATGCTTGCCTAATGGATTCGATACTTTAATCACAAATTCTGTAGATTCTATAGGCATACTTGTACTAGACATCAATTTCTTGCAAACATATGAATGAGTTGAACTCGGATCAATCAAAGCAATGACATTTTCTCTTAAATGTAACACCCCTACGCCCGAAACCGTCACCGGTGTCAAGCTTGAGGTGTTACTAAACTTATCTTGCCTTTTAAACAACTCTAAACCACTTATTTTAATATTCAAATTTATCAAAACAGTCCTTTACTCAAACTTTGCAAAAATTACATTTTTCCCCTAAACTTTTGCATATTTACACTTTTGCCCCTAGGCTCGGGAATTAAACTCTATCCCTTATTCTTATGTTTTATAACATGCTGATCATTTTTCCCTTCTATGGCAGCATCAAATTCACACTCTAACATGCACTTATGACTATTAGGTATTTTTACCGATTAAGCCCTTTTACTTGTTTTTACCTAAAACCGAGTAGCACAAGTTGTCTAACATAATCTAAGACCTCATATTCTATCATAAAACATCAAAATAAACACTTTTCACCTATGGGTATTTTTCCAAATATGAACCCTAACTTAAATTTTTGCTAGCATAAGCTTTATCGAACTACCGGAACTCCGAAAATGTAAAGAACATTAAAAACGGGGCTTGGAATCACTTACTATGGAGCTTGAAAATTGAAGAAACCCTAGCTATGGAGAGAGCAAAAATTCGGCAGCAACTAAAGAAGATGATAACAAATTTTGTGTTATTTTTCCCTTTTTAATTCATTTAATATCCAAATGACCAAATTGCGCCTCCTTACTAAACTTTAAAAATTTTCCTTCCATGTCCTAATTTTATCCATGAACTTAAAATTGGTCAAATTGTTATTTAAACCCTCCTAATTAATATTCCAAAGCAATTTCATACTAAAAACTTCTAGAATGCAAGTTTTGCAAATTATTCAATTTAGTCCCTAACCTCAACTTAAGCACTTTATGCATAGAATTTCATCACAAAATTTTCACACAATCATGCAATCATATCATGAACCTCAAAATAATAATAAAATAAATTTTTCTACCTCGGATTTGTGGTTTCGCAACAACTGTTCCGTTTAGGCCCTATTTCGGGATGTTACAGGTACGAAGATGGTGTCTAGCGAATGGATTGGGTAGGATTCTGTGTTTGCATACTGTACTGAAATGGGCTAAGGCTTAGACTAGCACTGATACTGAAATGGGCTCAGGCCAGACTGGCACTGCTATTGAAAGAGGGGCTAAGGCCCCTAACTGAAACTGAGGGCTTAGGGCCGAATTGTGTTTACTTTGATTATATGCTTTTATAGGATTTCACACACTAAGTTTTCGTAAACTCACCCATCTGTTAACTATGCAGGAAATCCCCAGGCTTAGACGGATCGAGGCACCGGAGGACTCAGACGTGGCCACTCGACGAAGTTTCTTTTAATATTATAACTAAGATTTTATTTTGGGTTTCATTATGTAATAAGGCCTCTATAATTTTTAAATTTTTGGGTTTTATTTATTTGTGATGTACAACTGCTAGCAGTAGGAAAAACATGAGTTTTCAGAAAGACAAACATTTTTGAAACCGCCACAAATACGTAACTCATTTTCAAAGCTTCCATGAATAACAAACTGTTTACAAAGTTAATAATGTTTTAATAAAAGAAACCTTTTAAAGTACCAATCCCACGTTATCAATGAGCAATAAGGCTTTAAATCGGCTTTTCAAACTATACGAATAGGCTAGTTAAAGAAGGGGTTTTTAGACGACGAGTTTTTCGAAATACACTACAATGTAACATGACCGGGTTCGGTCATGACGTCTGGGCCGGGTTTGGGGTGTTACAAAAATAGGTTATGCAGATACCTGTACTATCTCGTATCAATCTCATACACATTCTCATCTTTCATTTACCGGTTGAACCATTCGGAATAGAATTCGGATACTCAAAGGTCTCACACGATAAGTACCTATACCATAGCCCGTAGCCAAATCAAGATAACTTATCTGCGAAGTACTGATATCATGGCCAGAAGCCAAATTAGCCGATATGCATGGCCCAAAGCCAAATCAGTATATTTTGCACCCGAAGTGCTATATCATGGCCCGAAGCCAACTTAGTGTATTCCCTAATGACATGTCACTAGCATCCTAAACATTCCTAAGGTTCAACCAGGATTCCGAATGCCGAATTATTATAGAGTCAATATTGAACTTATCCAAATTGTATTCACAATGCATAATATATCAAAGCATTTAAAATATAATTATAATGAAATTTATCACATACGAACTTACCTCGAATGTGGAAACGACGAAATAAATTGATTAGTCGATAACTTTATTTTTTCCCCCGATCTAGATCCGAATTTCACTTTTCTTGATCTAAATTTATTCAAAATTAACTTATTTAATCATCTATTTATTCAATTCAATCCAATATACATTAGGGCTATTTTACACATTTTTCCCCTAAACTTTCACATTTTTACAAATTAGTCCTTATTACACAAAATCACAAATTCATGAAATTTCTTTAATACCCATGCTAGAAAAATTACTATAATGCCCCTAGTAGCCCATATTTTCCATTTATTTCACATTTTAACCACAAAGTTTCAACATTTCTCAATTTAATCCCTATTTTGCATTTTTACAAAATCTCTTAACAAAACTTATATATCTATCAACAAGCATTCAAAATCTATCATCAAATATCAAAATACACATCAATGGAAACTTTCTAAGTCTTTGAAAATTTTACAAAATAGTCCCTAAGCTAGCTAGTACTAGTTGCAACGATCACAAAAACATAGAAATCATAAAAACGGGACAAAAAAAGGACTTACATGCTCAATATACCATGGCTGAAAGTTCCAAGCTTTGAAATGGTGTTTTAAATCCCTAATTTCAGAATTAACAAGAAGATGAAGCAAATTTTGGCTTTGTTTTTTAATTAAATTAACATTTAATAACCAAATACCAAAATTAACATTAAAATTAATTCAAATTTTCATTTATTCCATACCATCATCATTCACTATTAATAAAATGGTCTAATTACTACAAAAGGACCTTAAATTTAAGGTTCTAGAGCTATTAGACACCTTTAACTATTAGAACATCACTTTTACACTTTACGCGATTTAGTCCTCTTTCTCAAATTGACCATTTAAACGATAAAATTTCTTAAAGAAATTTTCACACAAACATCATACCATGTTAATAACATTAAAATAACAATAAAATAAATATTTTGACTTTGGAATTATGGTCCCAAAACCACTGTTCCAATTTGACAAAAAAGGGATTGTTACAGAAGTGATTCATGCAAAAACAAAGACAATGAGCAAATGATGTGTCGAATTTGGAGGGATCTGAAAATAAATAAAAAGGGGGGGTCTTGACTTTATTTTATTTATATTCTTAGGTTATTTAATATTTTAGGATTAGGTTTTACTAGGAATTTTTATTTTCGCCTAATAAAACAAGAGGTGGAATTCATAAATAAAAAATGAACGAGTTACAAAGTGCAAACTGTGGAAATAGATATATACATGTCGAAGATTGGATCTAGAGAGAGCTTGGTACTTAAGCAGTCAAATTGACTCACCTCCTCTTTTCTAGAATCCTACCTGGTGTATAGTATTTATTCACTTTTAAACAATGATGACATTGTTCATCTTAAGTAAGGGGGACCGAAAAATTGAAATTATTTCCACTCAGAATAAACTTTTCTTTAAGTTATGATTAGGTTATATTTTGTTCAAAAATTTGAAATTTGTATGAATAAAGTTCTAATATTTCAATAATTGTTATGTTAACTGAAATATGACATAAATGTATTTTTAATAAAACATGCAAATCGTACCATAAAATTTTTAGTTCCTTAGGAAAGCTAGGCATGCATGAAAGTTTAAATCTCTAGAATTGACTTAGTAGTTTCTTGAGGCAAAATCCTAGAAAGCATGGGAAGTTGAAAATGATTTAGGCAACTTTTGTTTGGACCGTTTGAGCCTTTCAAGCCAACCATGATGAATTTTTATCCCTTGAAACCCAACTTTAAGACTATATAGCCTAATTTGATTTGAACCCTTACAATATTTAGCCATCACTTTTCTTGTAATTATCTTTAAATTGTCCCAAACACTAGACTCAGTACTATTTAGAATGTTCCTTGAAAATAAGTTTGGGGGAGTTGAAAATAAGTATCAAATGCTCAAAAAATTGTAGTATATACAGTAAAGTGCTCGTGTTAAAAAAAAAAAGCATATGTACTTGAATGAAAATAGATGTACAAAAGAGCATGTGAAAGCAAAGTAATTTGGTGTATTGAAGATAATTATTCCAAAGGTTCAATTGAAGCTGGGTCTAGGGTTTTTAGCCTAAATTTACCCATCTTTTACCCAACCCTAACCAAGCCACGTTACAACCTTTTTAAAGACCTATTGACTCTAGTTTCTATGCTACCTACATTAGTGGAGAGAAATTCCGATGTTCAACATATGAAGGCATAAGTTAAACTTCGTGATTGCAACTTTCTTGAATAAGGGAATAAAATCAAATTGGAAGGAATTTAGCATGTCTTTATTGAGAAAGCACTTAGTCTATTTTTGCTATCATAATAATAATTGAGATTAATTTGAATGATATGTATACATAAGTAGCATAAGTATCATATTTCTTGTTTTTGAACATAAGTATACTTAAATCATGATTTTTGGGAAGAATGTTGTTATGAAGAAAGTTTTCAAAGGTGTTTTCGAGAAATTCTTTCCAAATTTGTGCATTACTCTGGACAATCAATAAATTAAGTTTTGGGGGTGTGGAAACACAAAAATATACACACTTTTTCATGCCCCTTTTTAACTCAAATTCATGCAGTTTCGATAAAATTATTGTAGAAAAATATTTAATTATTATAGAAAAATTAAATTGTACTTAAATTATTAACATGTTGAATTTTACTTAATTTTATAATAAATTTTGATTAATTTTGATCATTTTCGACAGATTCGCACAAAGGGTGAAAAATGGCTTGGTAGACACTGCTAGAAGCACAAAATCAAGAAGCAATATTAAAGCATCAAGGCGAATTAGTTTTCCAGTCTAAGACAGTCCAAATTATGTGTATTAATTCATAATATAATAAATTTTAATTTTAATCCAATTTAATTTAATTTGGGTTAAATAAATTATTATTAATTAATTATGAAAAGTGGCCCAGTTGAGCTGAATCGAGAAAACCAATCCAATCGAGCACTGGGCAGCCCAGAACCGTCCCACATGCTGACCCAATCAGCTTTCTTGGCTGATTATTTAGTTTGAAAAATGGCCCTTGAAGACTCCTTCAAATTGCATTCAAACCCCTCCACTATTTGTGTCTTTCTAAATTTTCCCCTAACTTAAATAGCAAGTTTGAATTCTTCAAACTTGCCACATGTGTGGCCAGCCATGGGGGGACTATATAGCTGCTGATTTTTGCTAATTTTAGCGGTCATCTCAACCTATAAATACCCCCATTTTTTTCTCAATTCAAACACATCTCAACCCTTCCCATCTCTTCACTTCTCTCTCATTTTTCTCTCTTCATTCCCTTCCATTTTTCTTCATTTCCTTCCCCTATTCCCTTGCCGATTTCACCTCTTGAAAAAGAGTCAATCAAAAACCATATGGAGTAGTATTCAAGTGTTCATGGAGGCCTCAGTTTAACAAGAACAAGCAGAGGAGGAGTGGAGCAAACTAGTCAAGCCTCAGAGGATCATCGGATTTGATTCTTGTTCCCTATCACTTTAATTTTTTTGTTGTTATGATAAACATGTCTATGAATTTTTGTAATGTTGATATGTTTAATTTAGCTAATATGGCTTAAATTTAATTTGTTTTAGGTTGATTGCATTTCGTCTACTTAATTTATTAAAATTGTGTTTGTGTTGTTATAGGCCTCGGTAAGATGTTTGATTATGTAAAACCATGACTACGTTATTCTTGCATTACAATTGTAAGATAACTAATGAATTAATTTTTTAAACGGATTGAAATTGTAATTAATTGAAACGATACTTAATCAGTGCATGTTTAATCATCTAAGGTAGCTGAGGGTTAAATTAGCAACGGTATCTAGTGATACATTAGCCTTGCATAACTTGCAAGATTATTGTGATTAAACGATTTCAAGGTAGAAATACATTGTTACCTCATGTAATCTTTTATTTGCTTATGAGATTGAATTAATTGTTTGAATTGGCATAGAGATATGTATAAGAGATCATTTTAGTTTCATACGTATGTATGTGCATGAACAGATTTGCTTATTAAATTTTGTTTATTCGGTTGAATTGATATAGAGATATAGTCAAGAGATAAATGGATTTTGGTAAGTAAGTATGTTCATAAGTTATTAAATTACCAAGTTGTCGTGAATTTATTCATAACAACGTAAACATGAATTTAGTAATTCTAAGTTAAGGAATGTAATTAATCTAACACAACTATTTCATCTTGATTAAAATCATCTTTTAAATTGTGTATTGGAACTTTTATTATATTTTTATTTATTTTACTTAGTTAAAATCCTAGTTTTTAATCACCTCCTCAAATCAAAATATTTTTCTTCACCAAAGTGTTTTTAAATTTGCATTCATAAATAATTCTTTTCACAGTCCCTGTGGGTACAATACTCAACATTTAATTGTCACTTTATTACTTGTTGCTATTGTGTACATCTGCACATTTCCATTGTTCCAGTGTTACGACATCCTAGATAAAATGCACTTTGCAACATTGAAGGTCCAAGTTCATCTGAATATTTTTAGACATTATGTCATCCATTATCGACACTTCTTCATTTTCTTCTTATTTATATTTCTTGTCGTAGTATTTTTTTAGGTATTTTTATGGTCCACTTGAAGCACACAAAACCAGATATTATAATAACAACAAGGATTCAATCAATTAGGGAAGCTTTCTTGTTTTTCACTTTACTTATTTTATACTAAGGGCAATGTATGTTCTAAAGTGTGGGGGGGGGATATATATGATTAGTTTGTGTATGATCTCATTTGTGTGCTTACTTTGATTTAGTTGATTATTGATTGAAAAAAAATTATTGTTACCTGTGTTTGGATTATATTAATACAATGAATAGCGGTTGAAGATAATAAAGCATGTAATGGTTCTTGTCAAGCATGAAATTTTTTATTGATATAAGATAAATTGATTATTTTTAAGGGAAATTTATTAAGTTACATAGTTAAAATGCATAATAGATTAGAAGTACCCGGTAAGAATATTTGATAATGTCATATGATATATAAGCCTTATAAATAGTCGTAGAGACATGAATGCTTGAATTGATTATTATTCATTCAGTTTAATTCAAAGCATGAAAGAAATTGTGTATAGTGGGATGCTTAGGGATGACCTAAGGCATTGTTTGAATAGCCAGTTCTCAAATGACCATACCTTAGTGTTATGAATCCTTAGTTTCCTTATTTGTGCCTGATAACTACTTTTTGATGAACCAATAAAATTGAAATGCAAAGACCACACATAAAACTTGAACTCTTCCCTATCATTGGTCCTTTAATACATTATGAAATAGACATCAAGCCATAGATATTGAGGGTTTAGGTAGATACATCATGGTGATGTAAAAAACAGAGAGAAAAAGGAAGAAACAATGTGATACAGTGATTATAGGTCAAGCAAAACTGTGCGACAAAAAAAATCTAGAAAAATTCAAAAGTAAAAACGAGAAAAAAAAGTATAGAACAAAATAAAAAAAAACATTGTAACTGACAAAAGAGTAAAAATTAAAAGTCACAAAATAAAAAGTCACAAAAGTGAGAGAAAACTCAATCATCGGTGTACCAAAACTCGTTAAGCCGATCATAATTGCTAGTATCATATTGTACATTCCTATATGGAGAGATAAGGTAGATGAGAAAGGGAGATAAAAGGTGGTGAGCTTGGATGAGACATTAAGGGTGAAGAGAGGGAACAATGTCATGTGCTTTACTATTTCTAGTGTTTGAACTATTTTGAGTCATATCTTTCTTTGTACTAATACCATCCTAAGCCTTAGAACATTACAAGCTTAGAAGACCAATGTGACTTAATAAAACGCCCCTAATTTTGGGCCTAGAAGTATTAGGTTTTGAACAAGGGTATAGTTTGGAGGTTGCACATAAATATTTTATTATGTAAGGATGTGGCGCAATTGAGTGTTTGGCTTAGTGGTTATGTGCTCTGGAAGTGTCTAGGAAGTCATGGGTTCAAGCCCTGGCTTCCACAAAATTTTGGTTTTTGAGGATAAAATCTCTATCTTTGGTCTGTAGGATTATAAGTAAAATTTGTTAAAAACATGACAGAATGGGCCTGCAGGTCTAGTGGATAGTGGCGTGTGGGGTGTGCTAGTGGTCTGAGGTTCGAATCCCTACTTGTGTAAATGGAGATTATTTTTTACTGATGGCCATGGGAGGTAGCAAAGTTTGACCGAAACACTGTAGAGTGGAGTGGAGTTTGAATTGGTCATAGAGGGATTGTAGGAGAGAATTGAGGAGAGATATGAGGAGAGATATTAGGAGGAAATCAAGGGAAGTGGGGTGAGAGGGAATAGAGTGCTGAATTTGATCAAGGAATACTCAGAAATTTCGGTTTGAAGAAATGAGTTTGGTTATTCTATTTCAAATTGGTAAGCATTTTTGGATATTTCCTGTTGTTCTCTAGAAGCCAGTTGGTACCTAAGACCGAATCTTCCTTCACACCCTCACCCTATATTAGTTTCTCCTTGACCAAAACTTGCTATTTCTTCCACTTCACTGTGCCAAATCTCCATGCTCTCTATAGATTTTGGTGGTACTTGCAATTTTCCAGTTACTCTTTCTCTCTTTTTTCTTTCTATCATACTAATACTTTTCCTTTAACATCTCCTCTTGCTGCCATTAATCACTAGGGTGTGTTGTGTTGAGCTTTTGTCTTTTAAAGGAGAGTAATAGACTGATTGTTCCTTTCCCCTACGCATGGGTTGCATTTCGGTAAGTGATCTTTCGTCGTTTTAATCTGATAATGGAAATATATATTAATCGGTGTCAGTTGGATTGCAGGTTATCTTTAAGGAACAAGTGATTAGTCTCTTACAACAGGTTAGGTGTGCAAACCCTAATTGATTGTGATAAACAAGTGAGAAGATACCGTTTTGTTAAGTGATATAAAAAGGGATTGCTAATCTTATTAGTAATAAGATTAATGGTGCTTTGTGTTTGAATATAGGTTGGTGTTCATTGGCTTCTGCGCTTTTTCTCAATCAGGTGTGTAATCACTGTCTTAACTGTAAATCAGCAAAAGCTAGAAAATAGGATCGTTGATGCCACATGGGCGTGCGATCACTCGTCTGGTAACCCCAAACGCATAAACGTGGGTACTGGATTACGAGAGCACCATGGGTGATCTCATGGGCTTAGACCATTCTGGGCCATCTTGGGCCGGAAGGTAGAATGACCGAAATACCCCATAGGGTAAAATGACTAAAATACCCCCATAGGGTAAAATGACCAAAATACCCCTATAGGGTAAAATGATCGAAATACCCCTATAAGGTAAAATGAACGAAATACCCCTATACAGAAAAATGACTGTAATACCCCTGTAGAGTAAAATGACTATAATACCCCTGTAAAGTAAAATGACTGATTTGCCCTACGATGTGTAAGACTGTATTTGAGCATGCCACGTTATATGAATGTTGCATCCATGTAAGATATTATGATACGATGCATGACATGTTGCATGGGGTTGGGATTGTTATTTTGGAGGAAGTGTACTGTACCGTTATGGTCACAAGGGTCGCCCAAGACAACTGTGGACCTACTGATGGCTTTGAGCCGTTCATATTACGACTTGGTGTGTAGGGTTGGGTGGGTCGATTTTATCCCCACATAGTGTGTAGGGCTGGTACGGAGATGGTGTGTAGTAGATGGATTGGGTAGGATTTTCTGATTGCATACTACACTAATTCTGTAATGGGCTTAGGCCCTACTGATACTGTTACTGGAATGGGCTCAAGCCCACACTGTTTCTGATTCTGAAATGGGCCTAAGGCCCTAACTAAAATTGAAAGGGCTTAGGCCCAAATTGTGTTTACTCTAATTGTTTGCTTATATAGGATTACACACTGAGTTTTCGTAAACTCACCCATCTATTTCATCTGTACAGGTAATCCCCAGTCTTAGGCGGATCGGTGCTGCGAGGGACTCAAAGGTGGCCACACAACCACACACGCTTCAAATCTTGATTTTTAATTTATAAGTAGTTTTAATTAGGTATTTTTATGTAATAAGGCCTCTAAGGTTTTAACTTTCAATTTGGGATTTTTACTTGCTTTGATATAAACTGCTAGTTGTAGGAAGAAGACATGTTTTCAAAATATAACTATTTTTCAAAAACACCATGTCTTCTTAATGTAATTTTAAAGCTTCCGTAACAAACATAGTTTTAAAGTGTAAGAACAATCTAATATGATTTACAAATTTTTGTTAATGATATAATAAGGTTTTAATATATAACGGGCTTTCTAATGAAATCATGGTTTTCGAAAACACTTCAATGTGACACGGCCAGATTTGGCCATGACATCTGGGCTGGGTTTGGGATGTTACACTTAAGCATTCTCTGCTCATAATATTCCAGGATTGCTAACAATTATACTCAATGATTTTTTTTTTATTCACATGATTGTGTCAACTACATATTTGTTTGATTTATTTTAATGGTGATCTTATTAAATATTTGGCTATGGAAATTACTTCTAATTTGTTAGTAATGTAAATTTGTAAACTAATCCTTATTTACTTTAAAAATTTTCAAGGAATTGAACTATCAAGATTAAGTTACATGTTCAATAAGAATTTTTATACCTTTAATTTTTGACAATCATGTTCTTAGTAGTAATAAAATCCAAGGGACGTCTTCTTGTTGCATGCTATGTGTCTACACTTGGTTTGCTTGAAGACAAGCAAAAAGTTATGTAGGGGAGTTTAGGTGTGAAGTTCTTATTTACATCCATCTTCACTAACTCTAGCTTATTTAAAGAAAGAAATTAAGTCATTTTTCATGTTAAAGTTTTTTACTTTATTTTATTTTCTCTTTTCCCAACATGTGTTTTGGTTGCTTGAGGAAAATCAACAAGTTAAGTGTGGGGGAGTGATCTGCCATGAAATATACTATTATTTACATCCTTTTTACACATAACTTTAGCTTGTTTAATAGTTAAATCAAAGCATCTTAATATATATTTAGGTTTTTATGCTTAAAGTAGTAATTTATGTTTTTTAGTAGTTTTTATTACATTCTATCCTTACATAATTGTCCCAACTCCAATGCAGTATGACATGTTTTAACAATAACATAAATAATACAGTAGGCATGATTTGATTATGAGATCAATTTTATCAAAAATAGTGGCATGAAGTATCATGCATTCAATATAACAGTATCAGTGAGCATGATTAATGATGCTTTCAATAATATTGATAACAGTAACCACGTTTTTAAAATGTGATTAAAATATCAGTAACAGTGTACATGGTTCACCTTAATATATATTTAGGTTTTTATGCTTAAAGTAGTAATTTATGTTTTTTAGTAGTTTTTATTACATTCTATCCTTACATAATTGTCCCAACTCCAATGCAGTATGACATGTTTTAACAATAACATAAATAATATAGTAGGCATGATTTGATTATGAGATCAATTTTATCAAAAATAGTGGCATGAAGTATCATGCATTCAATATAATAGTATCAGTGAGCATGATTAATGATGCTTTCACTAATATCGATAACAGTAACCAAGTTTTTAAAATGTGATTAAAATATCAGTAATAGTGTACATAGTTTATCATGTAATCATAACAACAGAGATAATAGGCTTGCTTACATCACAAAATGTGCAAATTAGTATGACATATATAATATCATATCACATTGGTGACCAATATAATCTTTTAAGATTAGGGTACTTACATTCTGCCATCCTTGAAATAAGGCATATATTTCATTTAAATATCCTTCCAAAGGCATTCTTGCCATCGATTAGTCATAGTTTAAAAAAATATAGTTTTATATGAATTTCATCAGTTACACAAAGTTACTTAGTTGTAACACACACCTTGTTATGCACGTCTAAATTGTGCTTGATTTAAACCCAAGTACTCATTCACCACGGATCCAATCAGATCTAGTCTAGATTTGATCACTGAATGACAAAACACACATCAATACAGGTGTTAGTTTTGGCTAAATCGGTGTATATAGATCCTTATGAAATTGAAAAAAACCTACTTACACTATTTTCATTTATAGCCTTGCTACGATAGAATTTCCAACAACTCAGATCTGGTTAACGCGTCTAAATCTGCAGCTTGATCAATAAATACACATAGTAAAATCATAAGTTAAAAATGGTTAAACTAGATCCAAAATGAGATATATAATTCCGATTGAAAACTTAGAAAGATAGATATTGAATTATGAACTATCTTCTTACACTTTTCTTGTCACAAGGTTTGATGGAAAAGAAATGAGAAAGAGAATAAGGTCTCAATCAATGAAATAAAATGAAAAGAAAGAAGAGTAAACTAGATTTGGTTACAACTACAATAAAGAAAAGAAGAGAAGAAAGGGAGGAAAATGGGTGGTGACGGTGGAGCGGCGACAACAGTGGAGGTCAAGCAGTATAAGAGGGGAAAATAGGGAAGGGCGATGGTGCAAAGGTGGTTATTTGGTGGTGCAATGGTGGCAATTGGTGGTTAGGGTGGTGGTAGAAATAAGGTATGGTGGCACAAGATGGTGGAGAAGAGAAAATGGGAGAGAGGAGAGAAGAGATGAAAATGCAAAATAATAGTGTCTAAGGTGATAGGGCAGTACAACCAAGTCAAAAATGGAGGAAAAAGGAATGTGAGGTAAATAAGGGGAAAAAAGGAAAGAAATGGGAGCAAATATGGGAAGGAGGAGGAAGAAAAGGAAAGAAAGATTCTTAGCTCATGACAGCTAAGAATGGGCGAAAAGGATGAGGTTGACCAAGGAATTGCTGAATTTATTTTAAAAAAGTACCCAATGGGGATTCAAACTTGGGTCACAAGGGAAGTTACAATTGTTCTTAACCACTAAGCTAGCATTTGACCTTGTTCATATACTAACAATAACTAATTAAAAACAAGGCATGACAGAAGGAACTTCATCACTACCTTTGTGTCATTTATTAGAAAAGCAACTGCTTCTATCCACTTCAACACATAATCCACAGCTACAAGAATGTACTAGTTCTCAAAAGAGTTTGGAAAGGGTCCCACGAAGTTGATCCTCTAAACATCCAAGACCTCCACTTCCAAAATCCCTATTTAGGGCATCACATCCCTTTTAGAAATGTTTACCATCTACTAGTGTTGATCATATCTTCTTGCGAATTCGTAGGCATCTCAAATCATGGTTGGCCAATAATAACCATTACTCGATATCATAATATCACTGTAGTTGGCCTTGATTTTCTTCTTTTTAGCACTGTCAGGGGTATCACAACTTCCATGCCTCGATATTACAATACCCCTTTCTAAGTGATATTTTCTTCACGTTCAATCCATTATCGGCTTCTTACACCACTCAGTCTCATTATTAGGTTCCCCATGACATGATTGACCAATTTGATTCTAAAAAATGGCATCCAACTAGCAAAAACAATTTATTAACAAAAAAACTAAAAATCAACAAAAGTAAAGAAAATACACCTAATTTGCTTGAAAATGAGCTCTTCGAGTGTAATGGAGATCCTAATTTAACATATCAAATCACGAAAGGTCAATTATATATGATTTGAGCCCTAATCACATATGTCTTATAACAATCCATTTTCAGTGAAATCTAAATAGTGGTTTCGGGACCACAAATCTGAGTCAGAAAGAAAATTTAATTTAATAATATCGCATGGTCTGCATTATGATAGGAAAGACGTATGAAAATTTCGATAGGAAAATTTTACCGATTACATGTTTAATTATGGAAAGGATCAAATTGCATAAAATGCAAAAATTGAGTTCTAGTAGCTATAAGTATCAAATAGCTATGGAATTCAAAATTTGAGGTCCTTATATGGTACTTATACCATTAAGAAAAGTTAGTAGATATTTATGATGATTCATCCATGGAAATTAAAGAAAAGAAAAGGACCAAATTGGAATTTGAAATAAATAAAGATGATAATAGCCTAATATCATCTTATTTCATCATCTTCTTCCCCAAATTCTATGGAAACCCTAGGAAAGAGAAAAACAAATCAAGCAAGCTTAATTGGGTAAGTAATCTTGTCCCGTTTTTAGTAATTTTTATATTTTTGAGATCGAAATAACTTAATCTAGCTATATTGGGGATCAATTTGTAAAGTTATCAAAGTATTAAAAATTTGTCATGGATGAATATGTTGAAATTTTGAAATTTATAGTAGAAAATGAAAGGTTGTTGATAGATAAACAACTTTTGTAAAGTGAATTTTGATGAAATTGTAATTTAGGGACTAAATTGTAAAAATGTAAAATTCATGGAAAATTTTTTATTTTTGTGAAATACATGAGCTGTAAATGTTATATGAAAATTTTAACTAGGCTTGGATTAAGGATTATATTGTATGAATTTCATTTTCCGAGCCTAGGGATGAAATTGGAATTAATAAAAAGTATAGGCGCAAAATGGTACTTTTGCCTAAAATGTGAAATTGATTGAATTGAACATGAATTTCATTAAATTGAGTTCAATTTACTCGTATAGATCCAGATAGACCTAGTTTGTAACAGCCCAAACCCGGCCCAGACGTTATGGCCGAATCTGACGTGCCACATTGAAGTTAAAAATCCATGTTTCATTTTAGTGTTTTATAAACCGACTTTTGTTGAGCTAACAAAGTGAATGGAAGCTAGGCACCAGGTAGGAATCCGTAACAGAGGAGGTGAGCCATGAAGGCTACTTAAGTACCAAGCTCTTCGGTTGGATCTAATCCTAGACATGCCCACAACCATTGCCACACTTTGGTGTGATGTTAGGTTTTGAGAAAAATGAGTTGGAATTCATTTAAGTAGATATTTTTGATAAACTGATTAATTGTATCATTGTGTTATCTTGAAAACAATTATCATTTTGGAAACGCGTCCTAAGTCTAACCCATTTTGGATTGTTATCAGTAAAATATAGGGT
Organism: Gossypium arboreum; assembly: GCF_025698485.1. Lineage (NCBI taxonomy): Eukaryota > Viridiplantae > Streptophyta > Magnoliopsida > Malvales > Malvaceae > Gossypium > Gossypium arboreum. Next base: position 61,081,331 of record NC_069080.1, read on the forward strand.
ATAAAATAAAATAATCCCAGAAAAATAATTAAAATGGCCTTATTACAACCCAAAACCAAATAATAATATTAATTAAGATAATACTTATAAAGAAATAAATCAGCTACTTATTGCAATTAAAAGAAACATAACCAGTACTGTGGCCATCTCCGAGTCCCTCGCAGCTCTAAACCATATAAGCTTAGGGATTACCTGCACAGTTAGAAACCGGGTGAGTTTACAAAAACTTAGTGTGTAATCCCCAACAACAAACAAATAGTGAATAACACATTGTTAGAACAGTCTGGGCCAAAGCCCTATTCAGTAACAGTAAAGTCTGGGCCTTAGCCCTTAAATAGTAGCAACATGGGCCTAAGCCCTAATTCAGTCTCGACATATACTGGGCCGAAGCCTTTTCATAAATCATATCACTGGGCTGAAGCCTTTATTGTAAGTGGTATGGCCCATAGGCCCATTTCAATATCACATGTAATATCAATGAATGTATGCAAGCCTATTTGGGGAGACTACTCAACCCACCATCCGCTACTCTCCACCCGTACCAACCAACACACCATGTGGGGAATAACTCAACCCACCCAACCAAACTCTCCACTAGAAGCATAGCTGCTTTAGCATATAACTGGAGCCCTAGCCTCTTTTAATAACTGGGGCAAAGCCCTTTTTGATAAACTGGGGCAAAGCCATTTTCGGTAAACTGAGGCATAGCCCTTTTAGCACTTCCTCCATTTATAAAACCCAACCCATGCAACATGTCATGTATGCAGAATGTCATGCCCATACTTGAATCAAACAATCACAGTCAAGTCATTCATATCACCAACATATATTCACAATCAAATCCATCAACCACACAGTCCAAGTCAGTCAGTTGCCCACAAGGGCAAAACAGTCATTTTACATATTATAAGGGTAATTTCGTAATTTTACCAAATATCAGGGTTTTCTATGTTCATTAACAATTATCAATATTTCCGAGTGTTTAAACAATGATCTTTAACCCACTTTATCAAATTCGGGCTTTTGGGCCCAAAACCCCTAATGGGCCCTACGAATGCTGATTTAGCCCACTAAGCCTGCTTAATCCAAATTTTACAACAATACTAACCGTGTTAACATGCAACTTTTTCAGATTCCATTTTCTATCAGTTTTACCCAAATGGGCCCGAAAGCCCATTAGGCCCGATTCCAGCCCATTGAGGCCCAACTTACCATCGTGCACAAAATTACGCTCTTACCTGCTCCATCGATCCAAACACCGATCATATCGTATCTATCGCATCATTAAGCAAAGGCAAAATCACAAGTTCCCGAAATGTCGAAATTTTAGCATTTCGGCTTTTCGGCGAATATTAATCTAAGTTACTGCGAGGGTTATTACACACCTGTTATTGGTTGAAGTTGAAACGTTTCCAAAATCAATCACCTACGATAACTACCACCTATCACTCAAACTTAACTAATCCAATATCAATATATGTAAATCCTAAGCAGATCAGTCATACGGAACATAAGGGCATATTCGTCATTTTACCATACAGGGGTACTACGGTCACTTTACCCTATAGGGGCTTTACGGTCATTTTACCTATTAGGGGTATTTTAGTCATTTCATCCTACAAAGGTGTTTTGGGAAATCTACAAACCAAGGGTATTTCAGTAATTTTGTAAACCAACGGTATTTCTATAATTTTTAGAAAGTCAAGGGTATTTCTGTAATTTTATAAATCAGGGGTATTTTGGTAATTTTACAAATTGAGGGTATTTCGATAATTTCACAAACCAGTGGTATTTTGGTAATTTTACAAACTAGGGATATTTTAGTAATTCTACCCTATAGGGGTATTTCAGTAATTTCATAATCAAGGGTAAAATGGTAATTTTGTAAATTGAGGGTAAAACAGTAATTCTGTAAATTAAGGGTAAAACAATGATTCTATAAATCGAGGGTACTTTGGTAATTTTACAAGTCGAGGGTATTTCTGTAATTGGTAAACTAAAGTATTCTAAACAGGGATAACAATACGAATGGCCCTAAAGCCCATTCTCAGCCCAAATGGGCCCACACGCTTTTGTGGCCCTTTTAGCCAAAATCTAGCCACAAATATGAGATTCACCTAGCCTAGTCCAATATTTACTACACAATCAAATAACTTATCTAATTGGGCTCGTAGGCCCATTAGGCCCACATAGCCCCTTTCAGCCCATCGCGGCCCGAAGTAGTCATCCTACAGCTAGAGTAGTGAGAAATACACACCTAATTGGAGACTGGAGTTAATCTACGCTCCGAGCACTCTTAGCCGACGCCCAACCCAAACGAGCACGCCATAAAGCGAAAGGGATTAGCCAAGAAAGGTACCCTTACTCTCCTCATGGTTCTCTCTATTTAAAGCCAGCTTCGCATCCCCACTTATGTTAGCTTCCCGATGTGGGATCCCTCCAACATCAGAGTTTAAATTCAACACCAACTCTTGCCGCCCCCTGTTAGTAAAATAAATGCTCCTTGCTTGCCATGAGATTCGAACCCATGCCTCCCCTCAGATGCTCCACACGCTACTTGCCACTAAGCCACAAGGCTTTTTGTGTCATATTTTATCCCCAATTAATTATAAGGTCTAGAGGCCAAAGTCTAGGTTCCCTTAAAAAAACCAAAATAAATTGCAAGAGCCAAGGCTTGAATCCAGGCTCCCATACAACCTTAATAACGCCACAACCACTAGACTACAAGCTTCCTTGTGTCATTTATTTAACACAATAATTTAAAAGCCCTCATCCAAGCATCCAGGTTTTTTTTTTTTCACTTAATACCAAAATTTTTGCTAAAGCCCAAGTTTGAACCCAAGATTTCTCCTACACTTCTCAAAGCCATTAACCACTAAAGCAAACATTTAATTGTTTCATTTCATTGCACAATTAAATACCTAAATACAACCTCCTTACGCACCCACACTCAAGGCCCAATACTTCTAGGCCCAAATTCGGGGTGTTACATAGTTTGAAATTAGATCGAGGAAAACAAAAAGTGTCAGATTAGTAGATCCTCGAAACGAACAAGTATCGATATTTTAATGATTCAACAGACAAAACACCTGATATGAGAAAATATGAGAATTAAATGAATTATATCTTGAATATCCCTGAAATACTTGGAAATGGATGCATGATGAGCTCATATCTGTTTTCTTGATAATCATGTAAATTTCATGACTAACTTGTTTGGTGAGAGCATGTGTTTAGGCAATTGGCCACAATGTTTTGGATGCATGTTTGTATGCTTACTTTAAATAAATATGATTGGTAAGTTAATTTCCTGTTATACGAACTTACTAAGCATTTGAAATGTTACTCGGTTTTCTTTTCTCTGTTTTGTAATGCTCGGAAGCTCGTAAAGGTTGGAATCAGTCGGAGCACCATCACACTATCATTTAGTTTTTTTTTTTTGTATAAATAGAAAACTTATTTTGGTATAATGGCATGTATAGGCTAACTTGACCAATGTTGGCATATAAATGGTTTTTTGTAATCTAGTCATAGGAATGACTAATGATGGTATGTTTAGTGAATATATATATGAGGTTATAATATAGTTAATATATGTGTGCTTGGTACGGTTAGAATGAATTATGGAAAGCATATATGTCTTACAAAAGGTAAGTTTGAATACATATGATGATATATCTTATATAATGTTAATATTGGCTTGGTTTTAATGTTTTGAATTGGTTGGTATATGTTTGTAAGTATTGATGTAGGTTGAAGACAATTTTGGTGAGAAAAGTAACCATGAAATGGGTTTATTTTTGCCTACATGGGTAGACACACGGGCGTGTGTCTTAGCCGTGTGTGACACACGGCCATGCTCATGGCATGTGGTTTAACTATATGTCCCCTGCATCTTAAAAATTGAGAAACATAATGCTCAAAATTGGTCACACGGGCGTGTGTCTTGGCCTTGTAAATCCTGCACCTAATTTTTGAAAATTAAATTGTCCACACGGCCTAGCACATGGGCGTGTGGCTAGCCATGTGACCCAAGTCAATAGCTACCCTAATTTGAAAAAGGGCTGGGACACGACCGTGTGCCTCACATCGAATGCCCACATGGCCTAAGACTCGAGTATGTCACCTGGCCATGTGAGCCACACGGCTTGACCACATAGACATGTGTCCCCTACACCTAAGAAAAAAATTTTAAAATTTTGCAAAAACTTTTCTGAGTTTTCGATTTAGTCCTGATTTGATTCTAACGTGTATTTTAGGCCTCAAAGACCCATTTAAGGGATGATATGATTGATTTCAGATATGAATAGTAAATGATATGAAATTTTCTGTAATTAATCTGTAGACTCCGGTAATGCTCCGTGACCCTGTTCCAGCGACAGATAGGGGTTAGGGGTATTACATGTCCAATTGATCCCTCTGTAGCTCATTGAAATCATAAATGAATTGCAGGTTGAATCAAATGAATAGAAATAGATAGAAATGATAATGTTAGAAAAATGAAAAACATTCAAAAATGAATGTGAGCTTCTCACTAAGTATGAAAATGACCTTAGAATTAATTTATGTTTTTTCAAATTAATAATTAATTAATTGAAGTTTGAAAATGAAATGAAATTAATTGGTCATTGAATCCGTTGAATGTAGAAATTTTAAATATATTTTCTTATATATTCTTTTATAGTGATTTTCATGGAATTAGAATCGGTAGAGAAAATTATTTAATTGGAAAATCAATTAATTAATTAATATTAATTTATGATGTTTATTTTGGAAAATAGAAAAGCATTTATTGGGTTGGATTGAATTATAAAGTTCCGAGTTAAATATTCCAAGAAGCACTTATAATTGCACCCAATACAAGGGACGTTCGAATCCCCATCATAATACATATGAAGAGAAACACACCCTATTAACCCCTTTTTGTCCTAGTTCAACTAGGAAGTTGTTTTTCTATTAAATATACTTCTACTAATTCAAAAAGGGTTTCACTTCTCCGTATAAATAGATGACACCGTTAGGGCTAAATACACAATAAGTTTTAAACAACTTTGAGATGTTATTATTCTGCCTGAAAATAGTGAGAAGTTACTATTAAGTATGAATTATATTTTTTGGAATAACAATTCTATCAGTTTTTATTAAAGAGAGATTTTTGTTTTCCCACTAAAAGTAAAGTAAATAATTTATTTTTCTATGTTTGATTCAAATTCGTTCGAGCCCACACTCAAAGCAGTTCTTGGTACGAGCATAGTGGAGAAGGTCATTCAGTTGAAAGTTGGGAATGACAAGGATCCGTCTAGCCAAAAACACGGGTGTGATTTCGGGAAAAAGTTTATTGCTATAAATATCAATAATTGACTCGATTTTCAAAATTTTAATTTTCCTTTGTGCAAGAAAATCATTTTCGAAATAGATTTTTTCCAACAATTTATCCCTTAAGGTTTACAATAATTACACTGGTAACTCTAATTTTACTGGAGTGTTTCACTAGGCCAGTAAGGCTTCAAGTAAATGGGCTTCTCCATGGATTCCACTAATCGGGCTAGTTCAAGTGAATTAAATGATCTCCATTTGATTAGTTGACCTTCATGCGACGTTCCGTGTGCATTTGTCATGGGCTTTGATCTACTACTCGTGACACTTATATGTGGAACACCGAAACTATGCTTTTTTTTTTTGAATTTTACCAAAATGGTTAAATTTCAGTTTTAGCAATACAAATTGGTCCATATATTTTTATAACATTATTAATTAGTCCAAATAGTTAATATCATTAACTTTTTGGTTAAAATATTACGTGGTTATATATAATTTGAATACCTTAAGGGTCTTAGAGATTGACAAGTGTTTTCCTATTTCTTTTAAGTTTGTGCCGGTCTTACCCCCTATGTAGTAGTTTTATAAAATGATAAAATTTCAATTTTGGTCCCTCTATTATGCCTAAATTTGAGATTTAACTACTACTCTTTATTTTCTAATGTAATTTGGTCCTTGTAATTTTATAATGTTCTTAATAAGTCCAAATAGTTAATATCGTTTATTTTTCGATTAAAATATTCCTAGGTTATGTATAATTTGAATGCTTTAAGGGTCTTAGAGACGGATATGCAGTTTTCTATTTCATTTATAGTGTCATTAGTTAGTCTAAATATTTAATATTGTTAACTATTTCAATCAAAATGTTTACATTAAATATTCTTAAGAACAATATTCCAACAAAAATATTATTTTATCATGACGAGTTCGAATGAATGTTTTTAACAAAAATCCATATAAATATTTTTAATGTTATTTTTATTATTATATGATTACCAAGTGATTTTTAAAATTTTAAAATGACAACTCAATGAATTTAATAAAAGAATTTTAACCGTGAAAACAATTGGATCTACATCTTTAAATTCAAAAACTAGAGGGTCTAAATTTCTAAAGCTATGTGGGATTAGAAAATCATACTAATTATATTTAAAAATTTCAAATTTATACTCCATAATTTGACACAAACAAATAACTAACCAAATGCAAAATAAGAAAATCATACTAATTATATTTAAAAGTACGAAAAAACTCTTTTGGAAAATTTTTGTTTCAATCAATTATTTGTTAATGTGTTTATTGCATGGTCAGAAAATATATACTGAATATACTAATTAATTTTAATATCTTCATAATTTTATATGATTACGAAATCGTAATAATCCATCTTAATTGTATGTATCCAATTTCATATTCTAACTTTTTCATCTTCCTATAAGTAGCAGACATTCAAATAGTATCTTTACGGAAAAATAAGAACTCTACTCCAGAAAAAATTTTGAACTATTTTCTTAATTTAGGTTGATATGACCACCTAGGTTGATGCAAATTGCATATTCTAGCTTCTTTTTTTTAATCTACCTATAAATAACAGACATTCAAATTTAGGCGAATACAAACTACAATTAATTATTATATTAAGCAAATATTGATTTACCTTACATCTAAGACAAACATTATGTTATGCTCGGTGACTAAACATTTAGTTTCATTTAAATTACAAATAATTTCAGAATTTAATGTTGATTATTTGCTATACTAAATAATAATTTTAATTATTCTATTTTATTGATTTATGGATTTTTCAATTCATAAATATGAGGATAATGCGTTTCAACGTATTCGAACCCACATCCTCTTGCATTGACAATAATATTTATACTAATTAAATTAAAACTTCATCAACAAATATTATATAATGCTTTCAATTTAAATTTAAATAAAATTACAATTAATTCAAAATAATCCCACTTATTTATTTGGTATAATAAACAATATTTTAATTATTTACTTAATTAATTTATGAATTTAAAATAATTACAATTATTAAAGTACACCGAATTTTGAATTTTGCAGCTTACTACAATATATTTCAAATTACTAAAACTTTTTGTGTTTCTTTAAAGTGTCTTAGAACTAAAATTCAACATTACTCATCATTCAAAATATTACGGAAGGTCAAAGAATCTATGTAAATATATTTGACAAAAGATTAATATGATTTCTATTTTAATAAAAATTAATGTTTATAATTCAAAAATTACCAGGTTTTATTTAAATTACTCATATATAATATATACTAAAGTAAGGTTTAGAAATAATTTAATTTTTTGCTTATTTTATTTATTTAATATTAATATTTGTCTTCCGTAACTTTTATGCATGTAATATATTTAAAATATTACAAATGCATTATATTTCAAGTCATTTTATATCCATATTAATTTTGTGCATAACATACAAAAAAAAAAGTATATAATATATTGCGAGGTATATTTATAAATAGTAAGTTTCGAATGTGTTCACACCTTAAATAATTAACATGTGATAAAGAAAAAAGTAAGCATTAATAGGAGAAAATATTGCGACATAAACTTTTGCACCTTTTTATATAATTCTTCACAAGTTATATTGTTATAATTACTTACATTCAATTATTTAGACATTCTACCTACAATTTTACATAATAAGCTATTATAAATTTTCAAAACCGTCTAAATTTTTTAAAAGTTTATAGCTATTTTAAAAAATTAAATAGCAATAAAATATAATATGTTTAATATTACAAGGTACTCTTATTAGGGATAAGTTTTAATGTATTCACACACTAAATAATTGACATGCGGCATGGAAAGAAAGTAAGCATTAATAGAGAGGATATTGCAACCTAAACCCTCAAGCTCTTTTATATAAATTTTAATGATGTTTCGTAAGTTATATTTTATAATAAGTCCTTTCAATTTGTTTATAATCAACAATTTAGAAATTTAACTTACGATTTTACAAAATAAGTTAAAGTCAATTTTAAAACCATTTAAAAAATATTTTAAGTTTATTACTATTGTTAAAAATAATTATACTATTAAAATTGAAATAAATATTTAAAATAAATAATGTTGATCACATTATTTTAATGATACATATAATATTTACATGTGTGAAATTCACCCTTAATTGAACATTTACAAATTGTAACACTAAGGTAGAGTTAGGGGCAGGAAGGGTCTCGAACCTCCTCAATGAAAATTTTTTTATTTAGGTCTTTTATAATTGATAAAATTTTAAATTAGTAATAGTAAAATTGTACTTTAGCCCTCCAAAATAATGAAAATTTGATTTAAACTTTTAAAAATTATAAAAATATACACTATTAAAATAATAAAATTATATTTTTATTATCATAAAAAATATATAATTTAATTTCAGCTCCCTGCTAAAAACTTTTGTCACTTCTCCGGTGGTGAAACATAAACTTTTGTCACTTCTTCCGTGGTGAAACATGGTTTGGGCTAATTAATTAAGCACTTGCACTCACTCATCTCCCAAGTTGAATTTGCTCTTTTTTTTTCCTTTTTTTTTTTTCGTTCTTATGACCCATTGTCTCTACTTTCTTCCCTTATACAATTAAGGTTTCTTCCCTTATACAATAATAAAAGATATGGTGAATGATAAAATATCAAAATTCAGAATATAATTTATTGAAATAAAATTTGATTTTAAACTTTTCAAGTTGTGCAGCCATTAATGTTGCTCAAATTTAATGATTTTATTGCTAGTGACCGGAATAATTTCTGTAGGCCATATATAGTATTAATTTGGTGAAAGTGGTGGACATTGGGATTTTGAAAAGGCCTGAAAGGTTTGGCCCTTAATATGGGAGAATAAGCTTCTTTGTTTTTTAATATTACAATGTAATCTCAAAATGGGCTTCTCAATTAAAACCTTCACCCTGGTTCCTCAAACGATGCTAAATTTTGTTCTCAAAAGCAGGGTTAAGGGCCTTCAAAATGATTTTATTACTAAAACAATTTTCCCTATCATTTTAAAACAAAATTCACATTATTAAAATTAAGATTTTAGTTTCATAAACAGTTTAATAATTTACTATGTGCACTTAAATTGTATTTAAAATTTAAAATAAATAAAATATATGACAAAATTTTAACCCCATTTACTATAATTAAAATTTTACATCACTTATATACCAAATAATTATCCCTAAATACATATTCGCCTACTCAAATTCAGTACCTAGTTATTCATAGTGGCATAGGGATAGAATTGATTTCTACTAGAATATGTTTGCTTGATACGTTTTGCAAAATTAGATTAAATTTTAAAATCGCATTCCACATGAATACATCACGTGCAAAATATCTTATGAATGGAATTACAACATGAAAAATAAAAATTTTCTTTAATTGAATTAGATGGTTAAACTATTAAAAATATAAAATTAATAAAAACAAAAAATAACATAGTGAAATAATTAAAACGCAAAGTTAAAGATAACATGAAAATGACACAAATATTATATGCCTGAAACTAATTATTAGTATATAAAAATTATATCAATTTACAATACCTTAAATACATTTAAAAAATTAAATACATCAATATATATACATAAAAATAATTATATCGGTGTTCATATTCTTTTTAATGTGTATTGTATTTGCTAATAATCCATTTTATGTATCCTTCTATGAATGTGTTATAATCTACTATATATAAAAATAAATTATTAATACATAAAAATTGTATAATATTTAATATAAATTAAATTTAAAAAATATGAAAACTAAAATAAAAATTTCTCATTTTCTTTTCCACATTCTTTATCATTTGCAAATAATGGAATTACCCTCCTTTACGGAGTGAGAGTCCAAAACTTGGGAATAACTTTAATATTACTAGGTGGCTGCCCGTACTTTGTTGCAAGAATGTTAGGAACATTAAAGGATTTGTAAGTTTCTCTTTTAAGCTTTGTGCTTTCTTACAAGTATTGCTAACAGTTTTTGTGATCATTCAATATTTAGCTTACTTTTTTTTCATTACAACTTATCGCTAATTGGAATTGGATTTTTTTATGTAAAAAAGAACCAATAAAATTAGCTTTCATTTCTATTTTCTTCTCATTATGGTCTAATTTAAGTTGGTGTGGGGTTTATAATTTTTTGTTGGAGTAAAATTCCAAGCAATTGATATTTTAATTTATTATCCAAATCCATTATAATTAATAGCGAAAAGATTGTATAAAACAGAGACATCATTCATCCAGTATCCCTTACTAATTATTTAATATCATTTCAGCATCTTTTTGCATGTTATTGACATATCATTTTAGTATTTTTTTCCTTTAATTTGAACCTTGGACTCTAGACTCTGAACCTTAGACCTTAAACCCCAGACGTCTCAATTCCATACAACCTTGTTCCATTTTATGTTTGTGTGAATTGTATGTGGACCAACGGTTATATGTTTGAAATTAATATGAAAATGAAATGGATTAATGAGTTTTTTTTTTGTTTTTAGATAAATAGGGCAAGAGGTAAGTGATTTACTCTAAGTGTGATATAATTGTATAATTCAATAAGATCCTGGTGATAAACTATTACTCAAATAATGAGAAAAGAGAATTTAACAAATTACTGTAATAAGTTTTTGGTAATGAAGGAAATGATGCTGTTAAGTTGGAGAAATATTTGTATAATTCGATAACGAAATTAAAAGTTGGATAAATTATGTGAATGTTCATCAAATGAACTAAGGCTAATAAGTTATAATCACATTGAAGTGTAAGGTGAACCATTGAGATGAATTATTATTACGTGTATTGATCTTTTCAAGAAAACTAATATTATTGGAATGAGGTTAAATTTTTATACCTGTGAAAGTAGAATAACCCGTAGTCACAATTAATAGTGATGAAAGTCTCATTAACACGTTCATTAACTTAAATGCATAGGTTGAGTTCCAAGAGGGAGAACATGCTGGTTTGCTACATTTGCAGATCACATCACATCCTATGGGAGTGCAAACATATTTCTGATTGTTTTGCATTATAGTGGCTTAATATGACATGTATATAGGTTAACATTTGTTCATACGAAGTTTGTATAAATTTTGGTGTTTCAGTTTGTTTAAATTACTTTAGATGTTTATAAGTCAAGTTTCAATTTTGAATAGATTTGTATGTTTATGAGATGAACTCGAGTCTAAGTGAGCTTTGACAATGATTTTAAAACTATTGAGAACTTTTTGGTATTATTTGATAATGTCTGGGAGATTAAAAAAAGTATTTTGATCCAATTTTGAGGTCCATTGCATCAAGTCTCAAGACGAGACTATTTCGTTATTGAGACTTGCAAGTTAGTAACCAAAAAGCTATAATATGAGGGTCAAGTATCAAGGCTTGTTGTCCAAATCTTGAGAATTACTCCATTGCACCTCTGAAGCTTGTATTTTTAAATTGTTTAAGTTAAGTTTACCTTAAAATTTTATATTCAAACTTATACGAGTAGCTCGGTCCAATTCAAATGCCATAATAGAGATGAGCCTTTCCAAGTACTCAAGCGGATCAATGCTAACACCTATCAAACAGATCTGCCCGGTGAATACAATATAAGTTCTACTTTTAATATTGATGATTTATCTCCCTTTGATGTTTCAAATTCGAGGACGAATCTTTTTGAGGAAGAGTAGAATGATGCGAGTCTCAAGGCCCAAAATAAGGCTCGTGAACTTGATGGGCTCAAATTTCCTCATGGCCAAATAACGAGGTTGAAGGCCAAGCAAATCCGAGCAAGATTGAATGGGACCATCCAAGACTTCATCACCAAGGCCTTAGATGCGCGCACGACCGAAAAAGAAAATCAAGATTCACTTATTTTCAAGAAAATCAAGAAATTGAATCTTGGTCCAATTTTTTTATTACGGACAATTTCAAGAATCAAGAAAATCAAGATTTCAAATCTTGGAAATCTTGGTCCAAAAAATTGAATCTTGCAACCAAGGTGCATCGGATTTCATGTATGAGCTTGAACGAGCCAATTTCGAGAGCAAACAAATCACAAAACGAAGTTCTTGAAAAAATGGACCATTAAGATGTCTACAAGCTCATCCTGAAGTTTAGAAAGTAATTTAATTGAATATCAGGCCAAATTATCAAACTGCCCCAAATTGTAAAATATTTAAACTATAGGTCCAATTTTATTTTAATAGGTGGATCATCATGTAAGAATTCAACCCAAATAGCCCATTTAATTCCTTTGGCTGAATTCCCATTAAAAGTCCACACTTAGAATTATTTTATTTTATTTATTTGATGAGTTGTCATGTTAGGTATTCTATTAGGGTTAGGAAAACTTATTTTGGGGGCCTATAAGTAGCATGGACATTCACCCTTATACACATACAAATGATTTATGTTTTTTTGAGTTAATAATAATTCTTTTTGAGTTTTTCTTCAAGAATTGCTCTTGAGTTTCTTTTAGAAGTTCTTTTAACAATCTTTCAGGTTGTGGGAATCATCTTCAATTTTTTTCTTGCCAAGATCTCTTTCTTAGAGAGAAAATTAGAGTCATTGAAAGGACTTGATAAAATCAATTTCCATCAACTTTACTTGATAAAATCATTATATATCAAGTTGTTATGGATGAGTGCTGGAAGAATAAGATGAATAAACATAGAATTGAAGCTTTAATTTTGATATATAATGATTTTATCAAGTAAAATTGATGGATATTGATTTTAGGACCTGAATTGTGAAAGAGTTTGGAAATAAGGTCTAGTGCTAAAATTCTAATTTTCAAGGGTTATGAAGTAGTTTAAAATGATAGAATAAAGTATTAATTGAGAAAAATTATCTCAATTGAGGGGTTAATTGAGCAAGGACTGAATTGTATGAACTATGAAATTTGGGGCAAAAAGGAAATCAACATTTTGCACTAAAACTGTTTTGGACAGCAACAGTAGTTTAACTTTGAAAAATCATAAAAAAAATTGAAGAAATCGAATTAGAGAATGAATAAAATATGAAATTAAATCTTATTGAGTCTAGTTTCTTATAGAAGAAACTATGTGAGCAATGGAATTGTAAATCATGAGATATAATAAATTTTGTGAGACAATGTCAAAATGATTTTGGGTTCCCCTATTTTGACTTTAGAAAATCATAAAAAATTGGAGAAAAATAATTAGGGGCTTAAATTTATATTTTTAGAATCTTGAGCCTATTTTCAATAGAAATAAAGGAGATAATTAATTTTTAGTGAAGAAGGGTCGGAACTGTCAGACAACAGAATAAGGGTGACTTTAAAGAATAAACTGTATTTATTGGTTAAACCAAAAATTTTGAAAATTTTATGGAAAGAATATATGTGAGTCTAGTTTCAGGGAAAATTATCAGATCTTAATTTTGAGTTCTGTAGCTCAAGATAAAAATAAATTAGTGACTATGACATAGATGGATAGCTTGAATATTCATATAAGTAAATAGTAAAATTATAGATAATGTTACTTACAAGAGTATTATTATACTAAGGATGTGGATGGAGAGGAGGAGGAGGAAAATATATGAATGATTTGTGTATAAATTAATAACATGTTTGATTATAGTTGATAAACGTTGAATTAGAAATGATATAATGTTTTATTTTAAATATTTATTATGATATTATGATTATAGTTATGATATAAAAATCGAATTGTAAGTTCATATGGCTGAAATTAAATAATTATTTGTTAGTATTATGCATGATATAATGTATTATTTCTATACATTCATGGTTGAATTATGATTGTGCAGAAACAAAGATAAATTAAAATAAAAGTTTAAATCATGGAGAACGTGGGAATGGGTACTTTCATTAAGTAAAAAGACGAATTGACAGAAAAGACCATGGCTGAACCATGGCAACATGTGACTATGAAATTATGTGATCCCGTATAAGACCATATCTAGGATATGGCATCAGTGTGATTATATGTTTCCGTGTAAGACCATAGCTGGGCTATGGCATCAGTGTGATATGTGAATCCGTATTAGACCATATCTGGAATATGGCATCGGTATGTGATATGTGTATTCGTATAAGACCATATCTGGGATATGACATCGGTATGTGATATGTGATTCCGTATAAGACCATATCTGGGATATGGCATCGGTATGTGATATGTGATTCCGTATAAGACCATAGCTGGGCTATGGCATCGGTTTGTGATTATGTGATTCTGTTTAAGACCATAGTTTCGCTATGGCAAAGTGAAAACGAAGTACTCAATTCCGTAAGACGTTCTCTAATTTGACCAGGTGTGGTAAGTGAAAGTGTTTATGGATTTAAAAGATAAATTTGTAGTGAACATGAAATTGAGCTCAGTTAAATGATTTCATCAATTAGATATTGTGTATGGCAGGATGTGATAGTGAATTACATGTTTATTGAATTGATATTTGAAGTTCGGTAAGTGACATGTAATGATGTGTAAGACCATAGTTACACTATGGCAGCAAGAAAACGACGTACTCATTTCTGTAAGACGTTCGCTAGTTTGATAAAAAGGTGATAAATGAAATGTGAAGTAAAGTGATAGTATTTAAGTAGTTAACAATGTTGAGCTCACTTATATACATTTGTTAATCTAGATTGTGATCGACAAGAAGAGATAGCGAATTATATGCTTATGAATTGTTATACGTATTTAACTGAAATACAAGAAAATAATGGTTATTGATGTATGAAAGCATGTGATTATGACATATGAATTATGAATATAGAATATGTTTGATAAAAAAGGTATAATTATAAGATAAATCTAAAGAGAGTTGAGCCATATATGTTTCTTGATATTTATATAAATTATATGATTAACAATATGTTGAAGACATGTGTTAGAGCTCGTGATCAATTGAATTTTTAAGCTTTTCAAATTTATATTAAACATAGAAAAACGTTATTTGGAAGCTCGTTGGATTGGAAGCGTTGATGGAGATCGAACACACTTTACTCCGTTTATACTCAAACTCATATAAACATAGTATTTACAAGCTTCCGGATTAACTTCAATTCTTTCAAATTTCACTAGTGTATCATTTCTTACCCACACTTACTTTCAACATTCATAGTTAAATAGCATATCGAAAACTATCTTGTAACTTTTCATAATAACTGAATGCACACATATACAAATATACATATGAATTTACAACATCTTTTCATATGCTTCTCAATACACATTCTTAATTCCCGTCAGATCAATCTCACATATAATATATATATCACATACCTGAATCACTTAATATGTAATACGAGTTCAATTTATCATCTCAGCATAGGATCTCGTAGTCATATACTTTATCAAATTCACTAACACTTGGCCTGCAAGGTATAAAACCCGAACATAACACCAAAGACGAAGCCTACGGGACTTTAAACTCGGATATAATACCAGCACTAGGCCTAAGGGATTTAACCCGGATATAATACCAGACGAAGCTCAGGGATTTAACCCGGATATAATACCAGCACGAAGCCTGCGAGATTTAACCCGGACATAATTCCAGTATAAAGCCTGCGGGTCTTTAAGCCCGGATACACATCAAATATCATGCATATTTAATCATATATTAACACATCTCATTCAACATATCACATTAGTATTCATTTGTTACATTCGGATATAAGCTCCATATGAACACCATCATTTACATTTCGGTTCAAAAGTCATACATAAATATCACATATCCATTTCATCATTCAAACTTAACCCACGGTGACCATTCGACTATAAATCATATACATAAATTATTTATCGCACCAC
Organism: Gossypium arboreum; assembly: GCF_025698485.1. Lineage (NCBI taxonomy): Eukaryota > Viridiplantae > Streptophyta > Magnoliopsida > Malvales > Malvaceae > Gossypium > Gossypium arboreum. Next base: position 61,097,474 of record NC_069080.1, read on the forward strand.
TTAATTCAAGTAGAACCAAAAGGTCACAATTCACCTAATATATACATATTGCTCACCGATTCGCACACAACCTTTCAAACTAGCAATTATAAGTTGGTTCTGCACATAGCCCATTCTTATCGATAATTTACGATGGTTTTACCCTTACTCATATGTATGACATAGGCATTTTTACCTATTCTTCTCAATTCACATTCATGATTCAATTCCAATCGATTTAACATGCATAAGTACATATCGCATACCTGACCAACTTAATGTATTGAACGAAATCGATTGTCGATTTAACTTAAGGTCTCATAGTTGAACATAAACATGAAACCATTTCTTATATTTTCGATTCACATCAATCATCAAATTCATTTAATTCACATGTACTTAATTAGGTTATTCGTATCTGAATAATTTACTTTACGGAACGAATCCACATATTGTATTAGCCCCTAGTCTTAATGCACCACACTTTTAATAGTTTACCTCATCGAAGTTCACATTTAATCACTTTAGTGCCAAGCCATATTTGGCTACCACAAAGGACTAATAATAATAATTTTATACACATCATGGTTTCCTTTAGATATTTAATAATCACAAATCGTGATATCTCTACCAACACATATACGGCATAGTTTACTCATTGTAACACTCATTTAGTGCATCAAATTTCCAAATCCATACGGCATAGTTTACTCATTGTAACACTCATTTAGTGCATCAAATTTCCAAATCCAATTCAACTTAAGCATAATAGCCATAATAGGGTTATAGCCTTAAATCATTACATATTCGGCACATTAACTAAATAAAATTTACATTCTCTTTGCCATATTAATTTAACTCTTAGGCATATCAAAAGGAATCAAGCTTAAACACTTAAGAACTTACCGCGAATGTTGCCGAACGATTACAACGGCTATTCGATTACTTTCTCTTTTCCCTTATCCGAATTTGTCCCTCTATGCTCTTGAGCTTAAATTCAAAGATTTTAAACTAGTCATTATTCGACTATTCAAGCATCACTTTATAAATATAATATATATATATATATATATATATAAATATATTCGAATTTCACACTTACTGATCATAGTAAGATTATAATAAATCAATAAGCAACCCATTAACAAATTTTTGTCAATGTTTACCACATAATCATAATTTCACTGCAAGTTGTCTTCCTGAGCAACAGTCACTAAATCATTTATAACTGGAGTTACGAAACTCCAAATCAAGTGCCGTTAATTTTCCCTGAAAGTAGGCTCATATATATTTTATCCATAAAATTTTCAGAATTTTTGGTTTGGAAAATCAATACCAGATTTTTCTTAAAGTTTTCCTTTGTTTCACTATTTGACTAATCTGACCACTCTTCACTATAAATCAAAATTCTCATTGTACAGAATTAAAAATATGTTCTCGTTTATTTCATTTGAAACTATACTCATTAAGGAGTCTAAGCACGTAAACTTCATCTTATAATCATTTGTTTACAATTTATAATGATTTTATAAATACAGAACAGGGGATCTAGAAGTCATTTTGAACCTGTCCCACATCACTTCAAATATCTTATTATCGGCAATTCTTTTGCTTACACGGTTTCTTTTATAAGAAACTAGACTCATTAAGATTTAATTACATAATTTATTTAGTTTCTAACTCATCTCCAACAATTTATGGTGATTTTCCAAAATTACGTTACTGCTGTTGTCCCAAGCAAATTTATTACCAATTCACTCTTTCACACATAACTTGCATTCATATTATTTAAACATGTATACCACCAATCAATTTCATCACAATTTCACTTAAGCATAATCTCAATACAATACATTGTGCTCAAATCATTATTCAAGTTCAAATTCAGCTAGCACACATATACATACTAGCAACTAAGTATTAACATTGCATTTCATACTATAACCGAATGTGTAGCTCATCGAAATATATTTATTCATGTTCCCTTAACAAAATATTGGTCAACTAGATCATGCATTATTCTTTGGCACATTTGGTCATTAAAGCAATCACCTATTTAACTTTCAAGCATTTTTATACTAACATTTCTCCCAAGGCCGAATTCATATACAGCCTTTAGTACTCATTTAAAGTTTATATTTTAAGTAATTTATATACACAACATTAACCAAATATCCATTTACTAAGCATTTTAACGAATTTTTCTTCAACTATCCACACATTCGGCAATCACATAATCAAACACTAAACCTTAACTTCCAAGCCAAAACAACTAGCAAACTCAACACATCCAACATAAATTTCCATGCTAATGACATCAAAACAACTACTAAGAATTTCAAGCTCCTTGGCCGAATTTCAATCATCCAAAATAACAAAAATTTGAACCATTAAATAGGTAGAATTCAAACTAACCATTCAATTTATGCATGAATTTCCAAGAGTAGCATTGTACATACCTTAATCTAGCAATCTCCTTAGCCGAAAATTTTAACAACAAAAGGAAATTTCTTCTCCACCCTTTCCTAGCTACGACAATGGAGGAATAAACCAACTTTGGTTTCTCCTCCCACTAACACGTTATTTTTATTACCCATTCTCTTTTATTCATCTTTAATTCATTTAATACATTTTTTTATTACATATTTCTCACCACTAATAAATATAATAATATTAAACCATGCATATAATGCCCATACTTATGAGCTTGGCCGGCCACTAGCATTAAAAGTGGCAAATTGGCATGCAAACCCACTTATTTGCATCATTAAATAATTAATCACTTAAAATAAGCCACACATATATTCAAAGCTTTTCACATAAGTCCTTTTTATTTAGAAACACATTCAAATTGACAAAAATCAAAGCATTCAAATTTCACACATGCATGATCACATATTTTAGACATAAAATATTATATTCAATTATTTCTACGACTCAGTTTAGCGGTCCCGAAACCACTTCCCGACTAGGGTCAGAATAGGGCTGTCACAACTCTCCCCCCCTTAGGGATTTTCGTTCCCGAAAATCTTAGTAGCGACTAGGTTAGGATAATGTCCTCTTATTAAATTATGTCCATATAAACATTAGCTCATCAATAACAATTGTAATTCATTACTACTTTCACATCGATCTATAAAATCACTTTCTTATCTTAAAACAAATACATAAACATTTCTACAAGTATACACATACATCTCATTTTCTTGATTTCATAAGCAATAATCACTTAATTGAATTTATACTTGCATTTCAAACACATATAAATCACATATTAACATGTATAATACATAACATCAACTCACATATTCATAACCCACATTTTCATTCATATATAAGCTGTAACCTGGCCGAAAGTATACATATTCTCAAACATCCCAATAAATATCCTTTATAACTTTATCACATCTCAATATTCAACTTAACTCATTTCCAAAAGAAAAGTCAACTTCTACGTGCACTGAACATTTAGTTCATTTAGCACATTCAATCATAGTTAACGTTACCGTATACTGATCGAATAGGCATAAAGCCTAATATAATACAACGGCATGAGATTTATTCTAGCGCATAACTCGTATATCCAAAATTATCAACATTCATCAAAATTCTTTCAAACTTTCGAATGTCGAAACTTAATCAAAATAATTTCTTGAACAAGATTAACAAAATAGTGTCCATTCAAAGAATAGCACATATAACTTCATATCTTGAGAATCTCATAGACTAAATCCATAACACATTTTCAACTAAGCACTTAAGTGTACATATAACATAAATCCATTACTTAACAACATATCCACCATTTTTTTTTCATGTATCCACTTATAACAAAATTATAGCTGAAACAATAATCAATCGTCAATTTATATCTATTAATTCCCAATTCAAACTCAAATACTGAATATCATTATCTAATTAAAATTCAACATCTAACTTCAATTCTACTTCTTAACATTTGTCAATTTAAAGAGCGACGTACTTGTCTGAGTATGTTGTTTACTTAAAGCCATAGTCCAACCATGGTCTTACATGTTATCACATATCGAGTCGATGCCATGTCCTAGACATGGTCTTACACAACATCTCAAATCAATGCCTTCATCCTAGACGAGGTCTTACGTGAATCTCATTTCACACACTTAGTGCCCACTGACCGATCTCGCACACATAGTGCTCGGTTGAAGAACTCGCACACACAGTGCCTCAATTATTGATTTCGCACGCATAGTGCTCAGTTAAAAGAATTTGCACACACAGTGCCTCTAATCATTCGCACACATAATGCCCATATTCATTCGTTATTACACATTGAAATGACTTAACTAAGTCTATAAAACATCATATATGTACACTTTAAACGTATTCTTTCATTTAAATTTGAATTCATATAGTAATGAACACTTAAACCTTGCTCGAATCACCGGTATTAAGCCTGCTAGGCACGAAGACCCGAATACACATCACCGAGTTTCATGCATATTTATTCACATTTTAATACATTTCATATAGCATATCATATTTGTAATTCACTTACTTCGTTTCAATATATACATATCATATACACCTTGACATTATATCATAGACATCATTTACATGTAGGCTCATTCCAAATACATTATTTTCTCTTCAAAGTTCTCATTCACATATTTAAAACAAAACATCATATATAACATTAACAAAGCATAAACTACACAGCAATTCCATTTCTAATAGATGACATATATATGTATATATTTCACCCATTTACATTAAATCCTGAACCAAAATATAACTTCTCATGCATACAATATACATCACTATTATCCTAATATACTTTTTCATATTTATTTCATAACACATTCAGGAAAATTACTTTGCATTTCAATACTTCAAATGTATATCATACTTCTATTCATACCTTTCTCAATTTTGACACATCATAAGCATGTTTCAATCATCTCAATACCATTTGCTACAGCTTGATCGGGACCGAAATTCATTATATTACAAAAAACACATTTTAACTGTCAGAAATCATCACACTATCATTTTATCACTTTATGGCATGTATAGCTAGACTCACATACGCTCGGTTAGTCCGAGAATCTACTAAACCATAACTCTGATACCAATAAAAATGTAACATCCCTATCCCGTAACCGTCACCGAAATAGGACGAGACGTTACCAGAAATTAGGAATTGGATCAAAACAGTAAAATTTTGAACCTTTTCTTAAATATAAGATCATTTATTTATATAACTAATAGACACAAACAAAGATCGAATTTAAAACTTATAAAAGTAAACTTCCGTAAGATGCCATATTCGCATGGCTTATATACAATAGTCAAAATATCATTCTACTTATAGTCTATCCTATACATGCCATAAGCTAAGTCCAAATCACATGATTACTACAATAGTAGATAGTGTGACGAAGTACTGACGATCCCCGAGCTAATAGTAAGAGTCAACGATCTACAAAAATAAACAGAGAAACATAACATTCAAAGTAAGCTTTCATAAGCTTAGTAAGTCTTAAGAAATTTAAATAGTTGAACTTAAAAACAAACCAAATGTTTGAAATCACATAACACTTTCTGATTACAATACTATTTGGCCGATTATGCACAACACATATCATTTTACTCCGTTTATACTCAAACTCATATAAACATAGTATTTACAAGCTTCCGGATTAACTTTAATTCTTTCAAATTTCACTAGTGTATCATTTCTTACCCACACTTACTTTCAACATTCATAGTTAAATAGCATATCGAAAACTATCTTGTAACTTTGCATAATAACCTGAATGCACACATATACAAATATACATATGAATTTACAACATCTTTTCATATGCTTCTCAATACACATTCTTAATTCCCGTCAGATCAATCTCACATATAATATATATATCACATACGAATCACTTAATGTGTAATCGAGTTCAATTTATCATCTCAAAGATAGGATCTCGTAGTCATATACTTTATCAAATTCACTAACACTTGGCTGCGAGGTATAAAACCCGAACATAACACCAGCACGAAGCTTACGCGACTTTAAACTCAGATATAATACCAGCACTAGGCCTGCGGGATTTAACCAGGATATAATACCAGCACGAAGTGTAACACCTTACACCTGCTACGTCGTCGGAACAGATACAAGGTATTACCGAACATAACACATACCATTAAACATAACCGAGATATAAATATGTCATCCAATTTGTTAGTGCATCGTATAATATATGTCTTGAACAATATTAGCCAACTTTAATGGCTTGTACAAAGTAGCTGGTCGAAATCTGTAACTAATATTTTAAACCTAGACAAATATGACACGTAACAAAATAATTAAGCCTACTATACATGCCATAATTCAAAACGTTTAGTTCAAATACCCTAAAGTATGATAGTGCGGGTAGATCTTCACGATCCTTAACTCCCGAGCAAGCGAAGGACACTATAAGACAAAAGAGAGAAACAAAGTAAGCTTATAGCTTAGTAAGTAAGTATGTAAATGCTAATTAAAGAATCTAACATGTTTACACAACAATTCAAGTATATCTACTTTAACTTCACTATTCATTCCACTTTGATTAAGCTGTCTCTGCTGCGTCATATTCACTAAATAAATCATAACTTGAGTTACAAAACTCGAAATTCAAATCCGTAAAATTTCCTGAATCTAGACTCATAAAGCTTTTTGCTAATTTTTTTATAATTTTGGTTCAGCCGATTAGTACAGTTTATTAGTTAAAGTTTCCCTGTTACACAGCTCGACTGATCTGACCTCTGTTCACTACGAATTGAATTTCTCTCAGTACACAATTCAAACAACCCTGAAGTCTGTTTCATTTAAAACTAGTCTCAATAAGGAATTTAGGCATGTAAACTATATTTCTTAATTTGCTTTGTACAATTTTTAATGATTTTTCAAAATGGAACAGGGGATCACGTATTCATCCTGAGCAAGTCACATACAATTGTAAATATCTCAAAATATAGAATTCCTTTGCTTGCTCTGTTTCTTTTATATGAAAGTAGACTCATTAAACTTTAATTTCACATCTCATTCAACCTCTAATTATATTCCTCCTATTTTTGGTGATTTTTCAAAATCACGTCACTGCTACCATCTAAAAACAGTTTTAATGCTAATTTCACTCTTTCACACATTCTTTATGCTAACCTCATTTTATCTTAGATATGTATATACCACAAATCATTTTCACCACATTTCATTCACCATAAGTGTAGGTCCAAACCACAATATCACCACAAAACCATCCCGTTGAACAATTCGGATCAATCCTCGATATTTAATGGTTTCAGCACACAGCCCCACCATCATACTTCGTTTAGTTCGGCTCTCTTGTACACATGGTGAACACTTAGTACCACTCATGCGACCTAACCGATTTGTCTCGTAGCTCTCTTGTCTACATGGTGTCCTTCACTTGGAATCACGCATGCGACCTAGCTACATTTATCTTTCACGTAGCTCTCTTGTCTACATGGTGTCCTTCACTTGGAATCATGCATGCGACCTAGCTACATTTATCTTTCACGTAGCTCTCTTGTCTACATGGGATACATCTCGTATCACACATGTGACCTAGCTACTACAGGGTGTCTCGTAGCTTTCTTGTACACATGATGTGCACTCAGCATCATACATGTGACCTAGCTACGCTCCCTCTATTTCATTCTATCTCTCCGAATGTTCAACCGGATCTCTCTCTATATTTATTTCCATTCTTCCAATAGTCGATTTATATTTTAACATCAGCTAGTATATTTATATAATAGGCTGAAATATAAGAATGTACATGAAATTATTGTAATATTTACATACAAACTTACCTTGGTGCAAGATATGGAAAATTTGCAATTTAGTCCAAAACTTTTCCTTCCCCGCTCGAGATCAATTCTGCGTCTTTCTTGATCTATAATAACACATTTAGCTCATTTAATACTCATACTATTTATTTCAATCCAAAAATCACATCATGGAAAAATTACATTTTGCCCCTAACTTTACAAAATTACAATTTTGCCCCTAGGCTCGGAATTTAATTTCAGCCCTTATTCTTATATTTTATGATATGCTTAACATTTTCTCTTCTACAACAACATCAAATTCTCACTCTATCATATAGTTATGAACAATAGGTATTTTTACCGATTATCTTTGTTTTACTCGTTTTCACTTAAAACCGAGTAGCACAAGTTATTTAACATAATTTAAAACCTCATATTCTATCATAAAACATCAAAATACACAAATTTCACCTATGGGTATTTTTCCAAATATGAACCCTACGTTAAATTATTACTAGCATAAGCTTAATCAAGCTTCCGGATTCCAAAACGTAAAGAACATTAAAAGCGGGCTTGGAATCACTTACTATGGAGCTTGAAAATTGAAGAAACCCTAGCTATGGAGAGAGGAGAATTCGGCAGCAACTAAGGAGGATGATGATCAATTTTGTGTTATTTTTCCCATTTTATTTCATTTAATATCCAAATGACCAAAATGCCCCTCCTTACTAAACTTTCAAAAATTCCTTCCATGTCCTAATTTTGTCCATGAACTTAAAATTGGTCAAATTGCTATTTAAGACCTCCTAATTAATATTCCAAAACAATTTCATACTAAAAACTTTCGGGATGCAAATTTTGCAACTTATTCGATTTAGTCCCTACTTTCAATTTAAGCACTTTAGGCATAGAATTTCATCACGAAATTTTCACACAATCATGCAATCATATCATAAACCCCAAAATAATTATAAAACAATTATTTCTATCTCGGATTTGTGGTCACAAAACCACTATTCCGATTAGGCCCTAATTCGGGTTGTCACAATTCTCCCCCCTTTTGAGATTTTCGTCCCCGAAAATCTTACCGGTAAAGAGGTTTGGGTACTGTTTCCTCATAGCTTCCTCAGGTTCCCACGTAGCCTCTTCTATCCCATGTCTGTGCCACAATACTTTCACTAAAGCTATACTTTTATTTCTTAACTGTTTAACCTCTCGAGCCAAAATCTTTATTGGTTTCTCCTCATAGGTCATATCCGATCGAATCTCAATTTCTGTTGGGGAAATCACATGTGAAGGATCAGAACGATAACATCGCAACATTGATACATGAAACACGTTATGAATTCTTTCTAACTCTGCCGGTAAGGCCAACCGATATGCCACTGGTCCAATTCTCTCAGTAATCTCGTATGGCCCAATAAAACGCGGACTCAACTTGCCTTTTCGACTAAATCTCAGAATCTTTTTCCATGGTGACACCTTCAAGAACACTTTATCACCCACTCTTTTTAAATCTGCATATGACTTTTGTCGATCTGAAGCAGCTTTCAAGCAATCCCGAATTACTTTTATTTTCTCTTCGGTTTCTTTAACTAGATCAACTCCATGAATCTGTTTCTCACTAAGCTCGGTCCAATATAAAGGAGTTCGACACTTACAACCATACAAGGCTTCAATGCGGTGCCATTTGTATACTTGATTGATAAGCATTATTGTAGGCAAACTCAATCAAAGATAGATATTTCTCCCAACTACCTCCAAATTCTAAAACACAACATCTAAGCATATCTTGAGTACCGGATTACTCTTTCCGTTTGACCATCTGTTTGTGGATGAAATGCGGTACTAAAGTTCAATTTTGTACCCAAAGCTTCTTGTAACTTTTCCAACATCTCGAGGTAAATCTTGGATCTCTATCGATATTATAGACATAGGTACTCCGTGCAACTTTACAATTTCAGCAATATATAATTCGCTAATTTATCAAGTGAGTAATCAGTGCGTCTTGGTATAAAGTGGGCTGACTTTGTTAATCTATCAACCACTACCCAAACAGCATCCTTCTTTTTAGGAGTTAAAGGCAAACCGGTTACAAAATCCATGGTAATCTTGTCCCATTTCCACTCGAGCACCATTACGGTTGAAGTAATCCTGAAGGCACTTAATGTTCAGCTTTTACTTGTTGATAGATCAAACACTTGGTTACAAATTCAGAAATGTCCCTTTTCATACCTGGCCACCAATATAGCTTCTTTAAATCATTATACATTTTTGTGCTACCAGGATGAACTGATAAACAGCCATTGTGCGCCTCATGTAATATTTTCTGAATCAATTTATCGTTTTTCGGCACACAAATCCTGTCTCGAAATATCAAACAGTCATCTGGTCCAACTCGAAAATCTGAGTCGTAACCTGATTCGCATTGAGTTCTCTTGATCCGCAACTCACTATCATTCTTTTGAGCATCACAAATCAACTGGAGAAATAACGGTTTAGCTCTCATCTCTGCTAAGATTGACCCATCATCAGACAATGCTAACCCCGTGTTCATGGCTCTCAAAGTAAAAAGAAATTTTCTGCTCAAGGCGTCAGCAACTACATTTGCTTTTCCCGGATGATAATCAATCACTAGATCATAATCCTTTAATAATTCAAGCCATCTTCGTTGTCGCAGATTAGATCCTTTTGATTCATCAAGTACTTCAAACTTTTGTGATCAGTAAAAATTCGGCATTTTTCACCGTACAAATAATGTCGCCAAATCTTCAAGGCAAAAACAACAATGACGGTTCCAAATCATGTGTAGGATAGTTCTTCTCATGCGGTTTTAAGCGTCTCGAAGCATAAGCTACCACTTTACCCTCTTGCATCAACACACATCCAAGGCACATCAATGATGCATCACTATAAATTACTGAACTCCTTTCCGACTCGGCTGTACTAAAATTGGTGCTTCATCAATTGTGCTTTCAACCTTTCAAAACTTTGTTGACATTTATCAGTCCATTCAAACTTAACATTCTTTTGCAACAACTTAGTCATAGGAGAGGCAATCATCGAAAATCCTTCAACAAAACGTCTATAATACCCGGCTAAGCCTAAAAGCTTCTAACCTCGGATACATTCTTGGGCGGTTTCCAATCAACGATAGCGAAATCTTGCTTGGATCCACCGAATACCATCACCGAGACTATATACCCCAAAATCCGACTTCACGAAGCGAACTCACTTTTACTAAACTTGGCAAACAGTTTCTTTTCTCTCAAGATCTGCAATATAGTTCTCAAGTGTTCGGCATGTTCAGACTCATCTCGAGAATAAATTAAAATGTCATCTATAAACACTACTACAAACTTATCCAAATATGGCCGGAAGATCCGATTCATTAAGTCCATAAATATAGCTGGAGCATTTGTTAAGCCGAAAGGCATCACAAGAAACTCATAATGTCCATACCTTGTCCTAAAGGCGGTTTTCGACACATCTGACTCCTTAACTCTCAGCTGGTAGTAACCAGACCTCAAATCAATCTTTGAAAACACTTGTGGCCCCTTTAACTGATCGAATAAATCATCAATCCTCGGCAATGGGTACTTGTTCTTTATAGTCACCTTATTAAGTTGACGGTAATCAATGCAAAGTCTCATTGAACCATCCTTCTTCTTTACGAATAATACAGAGCACCCAGGAGAGAAACTCGGTCTCACAAATCCCTTGTCTATTAACTCCTGCAATCGAGCCTTCAATTCTTTTAATTCATGGAGCCATTCTACATGGAGCAATCGAGATCGGTGCGATGCCGGCAACAAATCAATGGCAAAATCTATCTCTGCTTGGGAGGCAACCTGGCAATTCCTCGGAAATACATCCGAAACTCACAGACTATCGATCGATTCAAATTTCAGTTGAGGCAACTCAAAATTCATTACATAAGCGGATAAGCTTCACACCTTTTCTCATGTATTTCATGCGAGACATGTGCGAAATCACCATAGGCAATTTATTTGATTCATCTGTTTCAACCCACAGAATTTCTCCATTTTCACATTTCAACTCTAGTGTCTTTTGTTTACAATCTACCTTAGCATCATACAATGTTAACCAGTCCATTCCCAAGATAACGTCAAACTCACCAAATGGTAACAACATCAAGTTGGCCGGAAAAGCAGTGACCTTGAATCATTAATGGGCAATTCTTGCAAACCTTGTCAACTAGCACATATTGGCCTAAGGGTTCGACACTTTAATCGTAACCTCGATAAATTCAACGAGCAACTTTTTATTGGATACTAAATTCATGCAAATATAGGAATGAGTGGACCCGGGATCAATCAATGAAATAACAATAGTATCATAGAGAAAATGTACCAATGTGACATCGGAGACGATGCATCTTCTCGAACGCGTATAGCATAAGCTCTAACAGTGCTCTAGCTTCGATCTTGCCGTTAAATCTTTCATCACGTTTTACTACTAGTCCCACCTCCAGTATTTCTCGGTGGTCTACCTCTACTAGCGGTGGTATTCATCTAGCACTCTGAAATCTTTCTTCTTTAACTTTCTCCGGACAATCTCTCATAAAATGCTCACGAGAACCGACTTTGAAACAAGCTCGCTCGGTCCCCAACACTCACCATAATGTTGCTCGCCACATTGCGACACTCGGCTTTCTAGGTCGCATATGTGACAGCCAAAATTGACCCTAGTCGGAAGGTGGTCTCGGGACCACAAAACCGAGGCATAAAAATAATTTAAAATTTATTTCGATGCCTATAATATGTGTGTATTCATGTATGACATTTTTGATGATTGGTTTAGTGTTATAAAGGTGAATTTCACTAGAAAGGACCTAGTAGTGAACTTTGAAAGTATGATGGGGAAATGTGTGATGACTAATTAAAGCATGCATGCAAAATAAAGGACTTGCATGTCAAATTCCCCCTTTTTATAGGTGGTGGCCGGCCATGACAAGGGAGGATGGGCTAAACATGTCATGAAACATGTTTTGTTGGTGCATTAGGGTGAAATAATAAACAAAGGTGTATGGGTGATAAAAATGAAAAAAAAATGTGTGTGAGTGTGGTAATCCCCCTTGCCGTGAGTTGAGAAAGAGGAAGAAAAAATTTTGTTGTGTTCATCCTTTCTCATCCTTTTTGGCCGAAAATCATAAGGGGAAGAAAGAGGATTTTTGCTTCATGCTTGGTTTAGAAGAGATCTAGAAGGTGATTTGGCTAAATTGGCATCAAGATTAAGGTATGTATGAGGTGGTGTTAGGAGTTTCATGCATGTTTTGGTTGCTAACTTGATGTGCATGTTAGCCATGGCTCAAATCTTTGTTATGCCATGGAAATGGTATTTGGCCAAAGTTGTTATGGTGATAAAGCCATTGCATGCTAAGTGTGAAGCTTGATGATGATGCATGCAATGATGGATTGTCTACTCTTGAGTAAGATTTTGAGTTTTCTTTTTGTGTTTAACCATGATTGAAGTTGAATGGAGCATGATTGTCATATTCGGCCATGATGCATTCATGAGCATGGTTCATGCTTCTTGCATGTTAGTTAAAATTTGTATTTTGGATGGCTATGGACACCTTGAAATTCGCCATGCTCATATTGTATATATATGTTTGCACATGATGTTTTGGCTATGAAGTAAGTGATGAATATATTGGTTTAAAGAAGGAGATGTGGAAGAATGCTTGTGAAATTGCAAGCACAATTCGGCCTAGCACACATATAAGTGCTTGATGCTATATTATAAGTTTTGGGCCACAATGTGCAAAGCATTAACTAGTAAAATGCATGCTATTTTTGTGAGCTATTAAGTGCAAAATTGGCCTCAACATGTACATGAATATTCGGCCTTGGGTAGCCTATTGACGGCCTTAGCTTTTCCTTGATGCTCAAATAAATTGTATTGAATTGCTTGATGTAGTATAAAATGTGCATGACCATTGTGTATTCAAGCTAAAGAGTGGCCATATGACCATTTAAACTCCTTGTCATATTCGGCCATAAGCGAGCACAATGAGGTTTTAATAAATTGAATTTGTTTGAATTAGCTCAAGAGCTAAGAGGGCCACAATTGGACAAGGGGAAGGAAAAGGTGATCGAGTAGCCGAAAAAGCCGTTCGACAACATCCGAGGTAAGTCCTCAAGAAGTGACCTTACTTGAATTATGTGAGATGAAATATGGATGTGTATGATTATTGATTATGTGTGTATGAGTATTTGAATTCTACCCGGGCTAAGTCCCAAGACGAATATGCTTGTGATTATATTTGCGTTTGAGCCTTAGTAACGAAAATGAAATATGTATGTCCAATGATTATTGATGTATGTGTACATGAGAAATTGAATGATATCCGGCTAAGCCGAAGACAATTATGCTGAAATTATATCCGGTTAAGACCGAAGGCAATTGTGCTAGTGGCTATATCCGGGCTAAGACCAAGGCATTCGTGCGAAGTTATTCTATCCGGGCTAAGACCAAGGCATTTGTGCACGTGATTATATCCGGTTATATTCGAAGAATCTTGGGCTGGAGGTGAGTGTTGGTTGCTGTAATGAATTCAATTAGTACACTCGAAAAGCCCAAAGGATAAGGTACGTTATATGTGCATTGGAAAGTCGACATGTTTGAGCAACATTCGCTCAATCGACTAATGAATTTCAGTTATTGAATTGATTGATACTTTGTGAAAGTATATAATGATGAAGTGTGAAGTAAGAATGTGTATTAATGAAATGATGCATTTGGCTATGTGAATATATTGCTGTAATTAGAGTTGATTATATTTCTTGAGACTTACTAAGCATAAAAAAATGCTTACTCAGTTACTTTGGCTCTCTGTTTTATAGATTTCGCTCGATAGCAATCGGATTCGGGATCAATAAAGTCGAAGTCATCCACACTATCCACGCCTCTATTTTGGTATAAATTTTGGTTGAACTTTGAAATGGCATGTATAGGACTACCCCTTGTTGGTTGAATATGTTGTGATGTATATATGTACGGCCATGCGAAAATGGCTCGTAAAGGTGAAGTATCGACTTAGACTAATTGTGGTTTGTATGTATATATTTGGTGTCATGATGTGGCTATGGCTTGAAATGGGAATGTTGGTCATATGATCAGCCATTGGCATGGTTAAAGTGATCATATATGAACCTATGTATGGCAAGACTAGTTGGTTCATGGAGACTACCAAATAGGTAAGACCTACCTTAAAAACAGATGCTGCCAACTGCAGTGACGTGAATGTGAAAAATCACCAAAATTCGTAGGAATGGAATTAAATAGTAAATAAGCTATGTAAATGAACCTTGATGAGTCTATTTTCATATGGAAGAAACGAAATGGTCATAGGAGTTACATGTTAAGAGATATTAAAGCTATTGTGAGACAGGGCCAGAACGGTTTCTGGGTTCCCTGTCGCAAATTTAAAAATTTACTATAAATTATCCAAAAACAATTAGGAGATATACCTTATATGTACAGATTCCATTTTGAGTCTAGTTTCATTATAAACAAACGGCACCAGCATTAAAGCCCTGTACAGGGAGATATTCAAGTTATACCACGCGAAGGTCAGAGCAGTCGATCCCTGTAACATGAGTGACTTTAACTAATAAACTGTACCAATTGGCCCGACCAAAAATTCTAGAAATAAATCCATGGATGGATATATGAGTCTAAATTCAGGGAAAATTTACAAAACCAGTTTCCAAGTTTTGAAACTCGAGATATGATTTTTAAGGCGACAGTGACGAAGTTTTCCAGCCTGACTGGAAATGTCAAATGGATGGGCAAAACAAGTGAACTTGGCTTGTTAACCCCTTGTGTCCGACACCGGCGATGGTCTTGGGTTCGGGGTGTTACAATTTTATTGGTATCAGAGCCACGATTTAGTCGATTCTAGGACTACCATGATGTGTTTGGGGTCTAGCTATACATGCCATTAAATGATGAATCGATAGTGTGGTGATTTCTGACAATTTGACTTTGTGTTTATTTATAGCAATGGATCCCGATCCCAACCGAAGCGATAGCTAATGATGTGGAGAGTGTGGCGCTGCTCCGCAAGCAAGGGACAGCAAGCGGACTCTCAACCTATGGCCAGCAATCCTAATGACGAGGCTAGGCAAGCCTTTTATAGTGTGATGAACGAATGGTTTAATCAATACATTTGAACCAACACGGCTGTTCCACAACCTCCATTCTCGAAAAATGCAACCCCCGCACCTACAATACCTCCGGTGGCTGACCAAATAAGGTCAAGTAAGCCCCAATCGATAGGATTCAAAACATGGGGCCACTGAATTTAAGGCTACGGATGATGATGATGCCGAAGCGAGCTGAATTTTGGTTAGATAACACTATCCGGTGCTTGATGAGCTATCCTGTACACCCGATGAGTGCTTAAAGTGTACCATCTCCTTGCTACGTGAGTCCGCCTACTATTGGTGGAGTACTCTGACTTCTGTGGTGCCTAGAGAGCAAGTGACTTGGGAATTCTTTCAAACCGAGTTCCGAAAAAAGTATATCAGTCAGAGATTCATCGACCAAAAGCGGAGGGAATTCCTTGATCTTAAGCAAGGTTCGATGTCAGTTACCGACTACGAACGAAAATTTGTGAGGCTTAGCCGGTACGCGCGAGAATGCATTTCGTCCGAAGCTATTATGTGTAAACGCTTCGAGGATGGGCTGAATGATGATATAAGGATGTTTGTTGGCATCTTGAGATACGAGAGTTCGTAGTACTTGTTGAGCGAGCTTGTAAAGTCAAGAGCTTAGAAAGGAGAAACAAAAAGCTGATGTGGGAACCGGAGAATTCGAAAGAGGTTCTCGGGAAAGTCTCTTCAACAAGCATCGAAGAGATTTCGAGATGATATGAGCCGGTCTAGAGGCGTTTTGGGCTTTTCTAGACGAGGACGCGATCGACCCCCTGTGACCACACGAGTCACCTCGATCGCCGGTGGTGAAAATGATCGAGAGAGGCGGAGTGTCCACATTGTGGCAAATGGCATTCGGGAGCTGTTGGTTTCGTGATGGCTCTGCTATAAGTGTGGATCGGCCGACCACTTTATGAAGGATTGCCCGAGGATGCATGAACAGAATGTAAGTCGAGTGCAAACCCGGTGCTACCACTTTGCCGAGGTAGGCCACCTAGAAATATGGGCAATGTCGATGGCGGTCGAGAGGATCTAGAGATGCTACCATCGGATCTGAGGCTCGTGCTCTGCTAGGACTTATGCCATACGCGCCTTGCCGAGGATGCTGCCTCTCGGATGTTATTACCGGTACTTTCACTCTTTTCAATACAAATGTGATTGCTTTGATTGACCTGGTTCTACTCATTCATATATATGTGAAACCTTAGCATCCAAGAAGACTTTGCCCATTGAGTCTCTGAGTTTGTAATTCGGTGTCAAACCCTTGGGTCATTACGTGCTTGTCAACAAAGTGTGCAAGAAAAGTCCCTAGTGTTCCGAGGTTCTTGTTTTCCGGCGGACTTGATGCTTTTGCCGTTCGATGAGTTCGACGTTATTCTTGGTTTGGATTGGTTGACCATGCACGATGCGGTTGTAAATTGCAAGAGCAAGACTATCGATTTGAGGTGCGCGAATAATGAAATAATTCGGGTTGAGTCTACGGACTTAAAGGGTTGCCACCGTAATATCGCGATGTTGGCCCGAAATATGTAAGAAAAGGGTGCGGCGTACCTTGCGTCGTGCTCGATGACAAGGAATCGAAAAGAAACCCGAATCTGTGCGTGGTTTGTGAATACGGATGTTTTCCCAAGAATTGCGGGTTTACCACCTGTTCGGAAATAGAATTTGGCATCGAATTGGTACCGGTACCACTCAATTCGATAGCTCCGTGTCGTATGGCACCAACGGAATTAAAGGAGTTGAAAGCTCGGTTGCAAGAATTGGTGGATAGAGGTTTTGCTCGCTTGAGTTTTTCGCCTTGGGGTGCCCAAGATTGTTCGTGAAGAAGAAGGATGGAACCATGCGGTTGCAGTGCATCGACTATCGTCGACTTAATAAAGCGACGATAAAGAACAAATATCTGTTGCCGCGTATTGATGACTTGTTCGATCAACTGAAGGGAGCCTCGGTGTTCTCGAAAATAGATTTGAGATCGGGCTATTATCAATTGCGAATCCGAGATTCGGACGCACTCCAAGATGCCTTCGAGCGAGATATGGTCACCATGAGTTCCTAGTGATGCCGTTTGGGCTCACTAATGCCCTCGCGGTATTTATGGATTTAATGAATCGGATCTTTAGACCATATTTGGATCGATTCGTAGTCGTGTTCATTGATGACATCTTGGTCTATTCAAGAAATGAGATGAACATCTTGAACACCTGCGGTTAGTCTTGCAAATTTTACGGGATAAGCAATTATATGCTAAGTTCAGAAGTGTGAGTTCGGTTAAGAGAGGTTAGCTTCTTGGGTCATGTGGTATCAGCATCGGGTATTCGAGTCGACCGAATAAAATTTCAGCCATACTTAATTGGAAGCCTCGAGAAATATTACGAGGTTCGAGCTTTTTGGGGCTTGGGTTATTACCGACGATTTGTAAAGGCTTCTCAACGATAGCCACGCCGATGACGGTTACTCCAAAAGGATGTTAAGTTCGAATGGACGGAGAAATGCCAAAAAGTTTCGATCAATGAAAACTTATTTGATGAAGCCCCAATTCTAGTGCAACCCGAGTCCGGCAAGGAGTTTGTCATCTATAGCGACGCCTCTCTACTTGGGTTAGGTTGCGTATTAATGCAAGAAGGTCGAGTTGTGGCCTATGCGTCGAGGCAATTAAAGCCACATGAGAAAAATTATCCGACTCATGATCTCGAATTGGCCGCCATCGTATTCGCCTTAAAGATTTTGCGACATTACTTATTTGGTGAAAGGTGCCATGTATACTCGGATCACAAAAGTCTCAAATATTTGATGACCCAAAGAGACTTAAATCTGCGACAAAGACGTTGGCTCGAGTGTTAAAGGATTATGAGCTGATCATTGACTATCACCCGGAAAGGCGAATGTGGTTGCGGATGCCTTGAGTCGTAAATCGTTATTCACTTTACGAGCGATGAATGTGCACTTGTCTGTCCGATCCGACAGTGTGTTAGTGGCTGAATTGGAAGCCAAACCATTATTGACACACCAAATTCGAGAAGCTCAGAAAGTCGACGACGAGTTGGTTGCAAAACGGGCTGCGTGTGTTCCGAACAAGGACTCGGAGTTTCAAATCGACGATGACGATTGTTTGAGGTTCAAAGTCGTCTGTGTGTTCCAAAGAATTGAACTCATTTCGATAATTCTGAATGAAGCCCATTGTAGCGAATGGCAATCCACCCGGGAGTAACTGAAGATGTACAATGATTTGAAACGTCGGTTTTGGTGGCATGGTATGAAGCGAGACATCTCCGACTTTGTTTGAGATGTTTAATATGTCAACAAGTGAAAGCGGAACATCGGTGCCTTGAGATTACTTGACCAATCACGATACCCGAGTGGAAATGGGATCGAGTCACAATGGACTTTGTATCCGGACCGCCATTGTCGACAAGTAAGAAGGATGCGGTTTGGGTCGTGGTGGATCGATTGACTAAGTCGGCCTACTTTGTCCCCGTCGTCGGATTTTTCAATGGACAAATTAGCGGAATTGTACGTTTCTCGATTGTGAGATTACACGGGTGCCTATTTCCATCGTGTCGGATAGAGATCCGAGATTTACCTCGCGATTTTGGAAAAAGTTGCAAGAAGCTTTGGGTACCAAGTTGCATTTCAGACCGCTTTCACCCCAAACCGATGGTCAATCCGGCGGATAATTCGGATACTTGAGGATATGTTAAGATGTTGCGTCCTCGAGTTTAGTGGTTCATGGGAACGGTATTTGCCGTTGATTGAATTCGCTTACAACAACAAATTTTCAATCAAGTATTAAGATGGCACCTACGAGGCCTTGTACGATCGTAAATGCCGTACACCATTGTTTTGACCGAGCTCGGTGAAAGCAAGATTTACGGGTGGATTTGATTAGGGATGCTGAACAAAAGTGAAAGTAATCCGTGAAAGTCTGAAGATAGCCTCCGATCGCCAGAAGTCGTACGCGGATCTGAAGCGTGAGGATATCGAGTATCAGGTGGGTGATAAAGTGTTTCTCAAAGTATCGCCTTGGAAAAAGATACTCAGGTTCGGCCGTAAGGGCAAGTTGAGCCCGAGGTTCATTGGGCCATATGAGATATCAGAGCGAGTCGGTCCAGTGGCATATCGTTTGATTTTGCCCCCTGAACTCAAAAAGGTTCACGATGTCTTTCACGTTTCGATGCTTCGACGCTATAGATCCGATCCATCGCACGTGATTAGTCCATCAGAAATTGAAATTCAAGCTAATATGAGTTATGAGGAAGAACCGATTCATATCCTATCACGAGAAGTGAAAGAGTTGCGAAACAAGCGGGTTCCGCTAGTGAAAGTGTTATGGCTCAAGCACGGGATAGAAGAAGCTACTTGGGAGACCGAGAACTCTATGAAAGGCGATATCAAGCCTATTTACGGTAAGATTTTCGGGACGAAAATTTCTTAAGTGGGGAGAGTTGTGACAGCCAAAATTGACCTAGTCGGAAGGTGGTCTCGGGACCACAAAACCGAGGCATAAAAATAATTTAAAATTTATTTCGATGCCTATAATATGTGTGTATTCATGTATGACATTTTTGATGATTGGTTTAGTGTTATAAAGGTGAATTTCACTAGAAAGGACCTAGTAGTGAACTTTGAAAGTATGATGGGAAATGTGTGATGACTAATTAAAGCATGCATGCAAAATAAAGGACTTGCATGTCAAATTCCCCCTTTTATAGGTGGTGGCCGCCATGACAAGGGAGGATGGGCTAAACATGTCATGAAACATGTTTTGTTGGTGCATTAGGGTGAAATAATAAACAAAGGTGTATGGGTGATAAAAAATGAAAAAAAATGTGTGTGAGTGTGGTAATCCCCCTTGCCGTGAGTTGAGAAAGAGGGAAGAAAAAATTTTGTTGTGTTCATCCTTTCTCATCCTTTTGGCCGAAAATCATAAGGGAAGAAAGAGGATTTTTGCTTCATGCTTGGTTTAGAAGAGATCTAGAAGGTGATTTGGCTAAATTGGCATCAAGATTAAGGTATGTATGAGGTGGTGTTAGGAGTTTCATGCATGTTTTGGTTGCTAACTTGATGTGCATGTTAGCCATGGCTCAAATCTTTGTTATGCCATGGAAATGGTATTTGGCCAAAGTTGTTATGGTGATAAAGCCATTGCATGCTAAGTGTGAAGCTTGATGATGATGCATGCAATGATGGATTGTCTACTCTTGAGTAAGATTTTGAGTTTTCTTTTGTGTTTAACCATGATTGAAGTTGAATGGAGCATGATTGTCATATTCGCCATGATGCATTCATGAGCATGGTTCATGCTTCTTGCATGTTAGTTAAAATTTGTATTTTTGGATGGCTATGGACACCTTGAAATTCGCCATGCTCATATTGTATATATATGTTTGCACATGATGTTTTGGCTATGAAGTAAGTGATGAATATATTGGTTTAAAGAAGGAGATGTGGAAGAATGCTTGTGAAATTGCAAGCACAATTCGGCCTAGCACACATATAAGTGCTTGATGCTATATTATAAGTTTTGGGCCACAATGTGCAAAGCATTAACTAGTAAAATGCATGCTGTTTTTGTGAGGTATTAAGTGCAAAATTGGCCTCAACATGTACATGAATATTCGGCCTTGGGTAGCCTATTGACGGCCTTAGCTTTTCCTTGATGCTCAAATAAATTGTATTGAATTGCTTGATGTAGTATAAAATGTGCATGACCATTGTGTATTCAAGCTAAAGAGTGGCCATATGACCATTTAAACTCCTTGTCATATTCGGCCATAAGCGAGCACAATGAGGTTTTAATAAATTGAATTTGTTTGAATTAGCTCAAGAGCTAAGAGGGCCACAATTGGACAAGGGAAGGAAAAGGTGATCGAGTAGCGAAAAAGCCGTTCGACAACATCCGAGGTAAGTCCTCAAGAAGTGACCTTACTTGAATTATGTGAGATGAAATATGGATGTGTATGATTATTGATTATGTGTGTATGAGTATTTGAATTCTACCCGGCTAAGTCCCAAGGCGAATATGCTTGTGATTATATTTGCGTTTGAGCCTTAGTAACGAAAATGAAATATGTATGTCCAATGATTATTGATGTATGTGTACATGAGAAATTGAATGATATCGGGCTAAGCCCAAGACAATTATGCTGAAATTATATCCGGGTTAAGACCAAGGCAATTGTGCTAGTGGCTATATCCGGCTAAGACCAAGGCATTCGTAATGAAGTTATTCTATCCGGCTAAGACCGAAGGCATTTGTGCACGTGATTATATCCGGTTATATTCGAAGAATCTTGGGCTGGAGGTGAGTGTTGGTTGCTGTAATGAATTCAATTAGTACACTCGAAAAGCCCAAAGGATAAGGTACGTTATATGTGCATTGGAAAGTCGACATGTTTGAGCAACATTAAGCTCAATCGACTAATGAATTTCAGTTATTGAATTGATTGATACTTTGTGAAAGTATATAATGATGAAGTGTGAAGTAAGAATGTGTATTAATGAAATGATGCATTTGGCTATGTGAATATATTGCTGTAATTAGAGTTGATTATATTCCTTGAGACTTACTAAGCATAAAAAATGCTTACTCGGTTACTTTGGCTCTCTGTTTTATAGATTTCGCCGATAGCAATCGGATTCGGGATCAATAAAGTCGAAGTCATCCACACTATCCACGCCTCTATTTTGGTATAAATTTTGGTTGAACTTTGAAATGGCATGTATAGGACTACCCTTGTTGGTTGAATATGTTGTGATGTATATATGTACGGCCATGCGAAAATGGCTCGTAAAGGTGAAGTATCGACTTAGACTAATTGTGGTTTGTATGTATATATTTGGTGTCATGATGTGGCTATGGCTTGGAAATGGGAATGTTGGTCATATGATCAGCCATTGGCATGGTTAAAGTGATCATATATGAACCTATGTATGGCAAGACTAGTTGGTTCATGGAGACTACCAAATAGGTAAGACCTACCTTAAAACAGATGCTGCCAGCTGCAGTGACGTGAATGTGAAAATCACCAAAATTCGTAGGAATGGAATTAAATAGTGAATAAGCTATGTAAATGAACCTTGATGAGTCTATTTTCATATGGAAGAAACGAAATGGTCATAGGAGTTACATGTTAAGAGATATTAAAGCTATTGTGAGACAGGGCCAGAACGGTTTCTGGGTTCCCTGTCGCAACTTTAAAAATTTAATATAAATTATCCAAAAATAATTATGAGATATACCTTATATGTACAGATTCCATTTTGAGTCTAGTTTCATTAGAAACAAACGGCACCAGCATTAAAGCCCTGTACAGGGAGATATTCAAGTTATACCACGCGACGGTCAGAGCAGTCGATCCCTGTAACATGAGTGACTTTAACTAATAAACTGTACCAATTGGCCCGACCAAAAATTCTAGAAATAAATCCATGGATGGATATATGAGTCTAAATTCAGGGAAAATTTACGAAACCAGTTTCCGAGTTTTGAAACTCGAGATATGATTTCTAAGGCGACAGTGACGAAGTTTTCCAGCCTGACTGGAAATGTCAAATGGATGGGCAAAACAAGTGAACTTGGCTTGTTAACCCCTTGTGTCCGACACCGGCGATGGTCTCGGGTTCGGGGTGTTACAGCACATTACCCACACTTGACACCGAAGTAGCTTGAGCTTTAGACCCCGAATATGCTCTACCACGATCTCTGTGTGAATCCCCAATTGAAACTGTCATTCGAGGGTTTGTCTCTTTGGACCTCTTTGGTTGAGATTGAAATGGCTTGCTTATCTGTCTTTTTCTGACATCTCGGGCCTCAATAGCAGCTTTTCTTCTTTCTTTGTTCAATTCTTCGGCTTTAAGAGCTCGATCAACCAATACTACAAATTCTTTCAACTCCAAAATTCCTACAAGCACTTTAATGTCCTCATTCAGCCCATCTTCAAATCTTCTACACATAATGGCCTCGGTGGACACACATTCCTGGGCATACTTGCTGAGTCTTACAAATTCGCGTTCATACTCTGCTACAGACATTTTCCCCTGCTTCAATTCAAGGAACTCCTTCCGTTTTTGATCAATAAATCGCTGACTTATGTATTTCTTTCTAAATTCTTCCTGGAAGAAATCCCAAGTAACTTTTTCTTTTGGCACCACTGCAACCAAAGTCTTCCACCAATGGTAAGTCAATCTCTCAAAAGTGATCTGACACTTTAAGCATTCCTCGGGTGTACATGAGAGCTCATCAAATACACGGTAGAATTTTCAAGCCGAATTCGCTTTCTCGGGATCATCATCGACCTTTGCTCTAAACTCTTGCCCCTTGTTTTCAAATCTTGTCAACCGGAGGCTTGTTCATTCTTACCAAATCTATACCTTGAGCAGCTCTGAGAATCGTCCGAGGTATAGGAGGGGTGGAGGAGGTTGAGCATTTGGATTTGCTCGAATAAATTCAGATACCAATTGTTCATCATTTGGAGAAAGGCATCCGAGCCTCATCTCCTTGTCTCAATGTCTCAGTGTCTATTTTCCACAGTAGCGGTCCCTTGTGCGGAGCCGCGACATTACTAAACATCATCACCGCAGTTCCTTCAAATCCATTACTATATTAAAACAAAACACAGTTTAGAATAATCAGGAGTCACCACACTATCACAATATTTTTATGGCATGTATAGCTAGACTTTTACACACACTTTATTAGTCCGAGAACCGACTAAACCATGGCTCTGATACCACTAAATGTAACACCCCTTACCCGTTACGTCGTGGAACAGATACAAGGTATTACCAGAACATAACACATACCATTAAACATAACCGAGATATAAATATGTCATCCAATTTGTTAGTGCATCGTATAATATATGTCTTGAACAATATTAGCCAACTTTAATGGCTTGTACAAAGTAGCTGGTCGAGTACTGTAAATAATATTTTAAACCTAGACAAATATGACACGTAACAAAATAATTAAGCCTACTATACATGCCATAATTCAAAACGTTTAGTTCAAATACCCTAAAGTATGATAGTGCGGGTAGATTTTCACGATCCTTAACTCCTGAGCAAGCCGAAGGACACTATAAGACAAAAGAGAGAAACAAAGTAAGCTTATAGCTTAGTAAGTAAGTATGTAAATGCTAATTAAAGAATCTAACATGTTTACACAACAATTCAAGTATATCTACTTTAACTTCACTATTCATTCCACTTTGATTAAGCTGTCTCTGCTGCGTCATATTCACTAAATAAATCATAACTTGAGTTACAAAACTCGAAATTAAAATCCGTAAAATTTCCCTGAATCTAGACTCATAAAGATTTTTTCTAATTTTTTTTTATAATTTTTGGTTCAGCCGATTAGTACAGTTTATTAGTTAAAGTTTCCCCTGTTACACAGCTCGACTGATCTGACCTCTGTTCACTACGAATTGAATTTCTCTCAGTACACAATTCAAACAACCCTGAAGTCTGTTTCATTTAAAACTAGTCTCAATAAGGAATTTAGGCATGTAAACTATATTTCTTAATTTTCTTTGTACAATTTTTAATGATTTTTCAAAGTTGGAACAGGGGATCACGTATTCATCCTGAGCAAGTCACATACAATTGTAAATATCTCAAAATATAGAATTCCTTTGCTTGCTCTGTTTCTTTTATATGAAAGTAGACTCATTAAACTTTAATTTCACATCTCATTCAACCTCTAATTGTATTCCTCCTATTTTTGGTGATTTTTCAAAATCACGTCACTGCTACCATCTAAAAACAGTTTTAATGCTAATTTCACTCTTTCACATTCTTTATGCTAACCTCATTTTATCTTAGATATGTATATACCACAAATCATTTTCACCACATTTCATTCACCATAAGTGTAGGTCCAAACCACAATATCACCACAAAACCATCCCGTTGAACAATTGGGATCAATCCTCGATATTTAATGGTTTCAAAGACACCCCACCATCATACTTCGTTTAGTTCGGCTCTCTTGTACACATGGTGAACACTTAGTACCACTCATGCGACCTAACCGATTTGTCTCGTAGCTCTCTTGTCTACATGGTGTCCTTCACTTGGAATCACGCATGCGACCTAGCTACATTTATCTTTCACGTAGCTCTCTTGTCTACATGGTGTCCTTCACTTGGAATCACGCATGCGACCTAGCTACATTTATCTTTCACGTAGCTCTCTTGTCTACATGGGATACATCTCGTATCACACATGTGACCTAGCTACTACAGGGTGTCTCGTAGCTTTCTTATACACATGATGTGCACTCAGCATCATACATGTGACCTAGCTACGCCTCTATTTCATTCGATCTCTCCAATGTTCAACCGGATCTCTCTCTCTATATTTATTTCCATTCTTCCAATAGTCGATTTATATTTTAACATCAGCTAGTATATTTATATAATAGGCTGAAATATAAGAATGTACATGAAATTATTGTAATATTTACATACAACTTACCTTGGTGCAAAATGTGGAAATTTTGCAATTTAGTCCAAAACTTTTTCCTTCCCCGTTTGAGATCAATTCGCGTCTTTCTTGATCTATAATAACATATTTAGCTCATTTAATACTCATAGTATTTATTTCAATCCAAAAATCACATCATGGAAAAATTACATTTTGGCCCCCTAACTTTTACAAAATTACAATTTTGCCCCTAGGCTCAGGAATTTAATTTCAGCCCTTATTCTTATATTTTATGATATGCTGAACATTTTTCTCTTCTACAACAACATCAAATTCTCACTCTATCATATAGTTATGAACAATAGGTATTTTCTGGAATTATCTTGCTTTTACTCGTTTTCACTTAAAACCGAGTAGCACAAGTTATTTAACATAATTTAAAACCTCATATTCTATCATAAAACATCAAAATACACAAATTTCACCTATGGGTATTTTTCCAAATATGAACCCTAGGTTAAATTATTACTAGCATAAGCTTAATCGAGCTTCCGGGATTCCAAAAACGTAAAGAACATTAAAAACGGGGCTTGGAATCACTTACTATGGAGCTTGAAAATTGAAGAAACCCTAGCTATGGAGAGAGGGAGAATTCAGCAGCAACTAAGGAGGATGATGATCAATTTTGTGTTATTTTTCCCATTTTATTTCATTTAATATCCAAATGACCAAAATGCCCTCCTTACTAAACTTTCAAAATTCCTTCCATGTCCTAATTTTGTCCATGAACTTAAAATTGGTCAAATTGCTATTTAAGACCTCCTAATTAATATTCCAAAACAATTTCATACTAAAAACTTCCGGGATGCAAATTTTGCAACTTATTCGATTTAGTCCCTACTTTCAATTTAAGCACTTTAGGCATAGAATTTCATCACGAAATTTTCACACAATCATGCAATCATATCATAAACCCCAAAATAATTATAAAACAATTATTTCTATCTCGGATTTGTGGTCACAAAACCACTATTCCGATTAGGCCCTAATTCGGGTTGTCACACGAAGCCTGTGGGATTTAACCCGGATATAATACCAGCACGAAGCCTGCGAGATTTAACCCGGACATAATTCCAGCATAAAGCCTGGGGGTCTTTAAGCCCTGATACACATCAAATATCATGCATATTTAATCATATATTAACACATCTCATTCAACATATCACATTAGTAGTCATTTGCTACATTCGGATATAAGCTCCATATGAACACCATCATTTACATTTCGGTTCAAAAGTCATACATAAATATCACATATCCATTTCACCATTCAAACTTAACCCACAGTGACCATTCGACTATAAATCATATACATAAATTATTTATCGCATAAGTTATGTAACGCCCCGTACCCGAGACCGTTGCCAGAGTCGAACACGAGGTGTTAACGGACTTAATTCATTAATTAAACAGCTCATACAATTCATTTTAAAATTTCTAGACAAGCTGGCTAACTGCATCACAGTCGCTTTAAAAATCATATCTCGAGTTACGAAACTCGAAATCCAATTCCGTAAATTTTTCCTGAAACTAGACTCATATATATATCTACTAATTTGTTTCTATAATTTTTGGTTGGGCCAATTAGTACAGTTTATTAGTTAAAGTCTCCCCTGTTTCAGGGTTCAACTACTCTGACATCTATGTATTACGAATCAGATATCGCCCTATACAGAGCTTCAATGACTATGCCGTTTGTCTCTAATAAACGTAGACTCAATAAAGAATTTGTACATATAAAGCATGACTTCTAATTATCTTTGTAAAATTTATGGTGAATTTCCAAAGTCAGAACAGGGGATCCAGAAATTGCTCTGGCCCTATTTCACAAAAATTTAAACATCTCATAAAATATAGCTCATATACCTGTTTCGCTTCTTCCATATGAAAATAGACTCATCAAGCTTCGATTCCATTACTTATTCATTATTTAATTTCATTTTTACTATTTTTAGTGATTTTTCAAATTCACGTCACTACTGCTGTTTGAATCTATTTTATGGTAAATTTTACCTATGTCATGGTTTCCATGGATTAGCTAGCAATTTGACATACATAACACCAAATATGATCATGATTAGCCATTCCAATGGCTAATCATTACCAAGCATTTCCATACCACTCAATAACCATATCATAAGACAATATATACAAAATGATTATAATGCTATACATGCCATACTCAAAATATACAAGCCATTATGCAAAGATGGTATATGGATAGTGTGAGCGAGCCTCCGACCGTTCCCGATTTCTGAGCTGGCTTGTCAAAACTACAAGGAATGAAAAGGAGGGAGTAAGCATAAATGCTTAATAAGTTCACATGCAAATAGCAAATAACATAACCATATAAGCAAACATAAAACATCATTTGCATAATCATCACCAAGACATTCATATCACATTTTCATTTATCATCTTACCATATTGTTGTTATATCGATTTTTCAACCTGAGGGTTAAGTACATACCTGTTCAAAGTACCCATTTCACAACCTTACCAATACGTCCCTTTCATCTTGAGTATTCCTCCATTTTAGTAGAACTTTACCCGTTGAACACATCGGAATATAATTCGGATACATGGAAAGTTTGCACATAAGTGCCACATATGTAGCCAAGCTACCATGTAACCCGCCCATAAGTGAACTCGGACTCAACTCAACGAGCTCGGGCGTTCGCATCCATGAGTGAACTTGGACTCAACTCAACGAGTTCGGATGCCTAGTTACATCTCACGAACTCGGACTCAACTCAACGAGTTCAGACATTTGCATCCATAAGTGAACTCGGACTCAACTCAACGAGTTCGGATGCCCAAATATCCCAGTGACATGTCACTCGTATCCTAATCCATTCCTAAGGCTCAACGGGACATTTTTCCCAATCATATGTCTCAACCATCTTCTATGGAATGTCGATACCGATACTCGGTAGTATTTCACATTTTCCAAGTATATCACATAATTTGACATATTATCAAACAATTGTCACAAGTATGATATTTCATAATAATTATCATATCATTTAAATAACATTAAAACATTTAAAACAATAACTATGTTACCAACATTTACATATGAACTTACCTCGTATGCGAAAATGGCTACTTTTACCATTTCGTCCACAACTTGGTATTTTCCCCATTTTAGCCCGAATTTCAGTTTTCCTTGCTCTATCATTTAAAATATAGTCTAATTAGGACTCACATTATATAAATTTACCCAAAATCATATTTTGGAAAAATTACAATTTTGCCCCTAAACTTTTGCATATTTACACTTTTGCCCCAAAGCTCGTAAATTAAACTTCAGCCTATTTTCTTATGTTTTATGACATGCTGATCATTTTTCCCTTCTATGGCAACATCAAATTCTCACTCTAACATGTACTTATGACTATTAGGTATTTTTACCGATTAAGCCCTTTTGCTCGTTTTCACTTAAAACCGAGTAGCACAAGTTGTCTAACATAATTTAAAACCTCATATTCTATCATAAAACATCAAAATACACAAATTTCACGTATTTTTACAAATATAAACCCTAGGTTAAATTATTGCTAGCATAAGCTAAATCGAGCTACCGGGACTCCGAAAACGTAAAAATCATTAAAAACGAGGCTAGAACGGACTTACAATCGAGCTTGGAAGCTTGAAAAACCCTAACCATGGTTTCTCCTTGCTATATTCGGCCATGGGGTTGAAGATGAGCAAAATTGGCTTTTAATTTTGTATTTTAATTCATTTTACCCCTAAATGACCAAAATGCCCTTACTACTAAACTTTCCAAAATTCCATCCATGTCCAATTTTGTCCATAGACTTAGAAATTGGTAAAATTCTATTTAAGACCTCCTAATTAATATTTCAAAACAATTTCATACTAGAAACTTCTATAATGCAAGTTTTGCAAATTATTCGATTTAGTCCCTAATTTCAATTTAAGCACTTTATGCATAAAATTTCTTCACTAAATTTTCACACAATCATGAAATCATATCATAGACCTCAAAATAATCATAAAATAATTATTTCTATCTCAGATTTTGTGGTCACGAAACCACTATTCCGACTAGGCCCAAAATCGATATTACAACTCTCCCCTTCGAGATTTTCGTCCCCGAAAATCTTACCGAAAAAGTGGTCTTCACTTTCAATCTCATATTCTGTGTCAAGAACTTGCACTTAGACTGCACCTCAATACATCTCTTCAATTTCTCATATGATCTAAAAGCTTACAGTCTCAACTCTCAACTGTTCTTAAATTTTCAACCCTTCTCGCTTCCCATGATATCATGACATAGAACCGGATCTCAACTTGATTTAATGGAGACCGAATTCCAAGAAATCCAACAATCAAAGAGACACGAAATTCCATGAATCGATGAGTAGGAATTCATTCAATGAGATATGATTTATAGATCTCGCCAAACATTTAACAATAGGATACATCACATTTTCCTCTTTCCGCCATAGAAATAATTCGATATGGCCTCAAGAATAATCCTTCTCATTTCCATCCCAATATCAACATTGACAAGGATAATTTTGATAGATCCCAATGCTCGCTTTAACCCCTTTAACAACTCCGATTTTATGTAACATCGAATGCTCTAAACTATCACATTACCTTCTTGTCTTGAAACACATCACAATTCATACAACAATACATTCTTGAAAGTCGAAGTCTTTGCTCAATGTAGACTAGTCTAGTTCGGGCGCTTGGTTACCAATATTCTCATCTATCTAAACTCATCAACATGTAATAAACTTTTCAGCTTTCACAAGATGGAAACCTTATCATTCGTTGTGACTTAAACTAATATTCAACTATTTCTAATAAATATACACTTCTCGTTCAAACTATTTACTCTTTTATCCCTACAAAATGAAATTCTATTATCGGACTTGGGAAAATAATCCGACATAATTGTCACATGAAATCTTTCAAATAAATAATTTACCATACCGAATGAAACTCGCGCTTTTATCACCTATGCCTTTACTTGATGTCAAATCCTTACGAAATTAGAAAAATCCCAATACTAAAATCACCACATTACCAAGATCAAATTAGAAGTATAGTCATATTTGACATGATTATCACGAACAAGAACGATTTGAACATGAGTCATAATTGACAAATTATGGAACAAAGATAACAAGAAAACCGAATAAAGAAATCCAAGATAGAGAAACCGAAATAAAGAAATCCGAATAAAGAGATCCAGGATAAAGAAACCCAAGATACGATACTATGCCGAGAATCGAAAACCAAATTCATAGAGAAAATACGAATACTACGATAATTCTTCAAAGAAAGAAAGTCTAAAAGAAAACATCATTTAATCCCACCAAATCAAATATAACAGGATCAATATATCTTCCCATACATATATATCGATGAAGCATCAAGTAGAAGAAACAAAATCATAATATCATCGTATTCTCTCATCAATTCTTATCGAATGAAATGAAATAGAATACACGATGAAATAGAGCAATATAAATTATAAACTAGTCGGACTACCAATGCTTTCATCCAACACCGAATTAGAAGACATTCCCAGATAACAAGAATTTCTTCAAGATCAATAGCCATAGAAATATTTACGAGAACGGTGAACACATAGAACATCTCAAAAGAGATCGCTAAATCTGTCCGGTCATCATTTGTCACACTCGAGATAATTTACATTTCAAATATCATTTCCCCAACTAGTTCTGCAGTCACAAATTTCATATTAAATCATTCACTAAAGAATGTCGATTCTGAATAAATTTTGATTTACACTTTTCTCGACCTTGTACACGAGTAATTCGATTTACCAAAGAGAATTCCTTCTCTAAATGGGACAGGCATAATTCCAATAATCTTTATATCAATCCGATACTTTATTGGCTCGACTTTACTTATCAGCTCATTTTAATCTCTCGATCATACTTATAATTATTCTATCACTTGAACTCTTTGGGTTCTCAACCGAAACTTATTCAATACAAATCTCATGAAATTCCATTATAAGTACCACTTGGTAAGGGGAGGGTTGTAGGACCTTTGACTCGACTTTCTTATACATACACATATGACACAACTTCCATCATCATAGTAACATCATCAAAATCATGTCATTCATTCATGTTGGCTTACACCAATTTTCCTATTGTCCCATTTAGACAATATACTTATGCATACATTCTATGTTTTCTAAACAGCTTTACTTATCCATTCATTTAATTAAATTAATTCATGCTCATGGCATTATATAAGGCCAAACAAACATAGATATTTGCATCACAATCACAACTTTCATTTCGTGCATCATCATGTACATATCATTACAATCATATAATTCACCCAACAATTTAACATAGATAAGTTCATTTCATTATAATCCTTTATCTCATAAAATTATATATCATTAACATTCATCAACATTCAACGTCCAATCAAGACAATGACATTTTCATTCGTATCATGATATTATGACCTTTATTCATACCTCTACTACTTTCTATTTATTCCATTCATGTTATCAAGTAAACCACATACACTACATCATATGAGCATTAAGCAAATATGAATATTTATCACATATGTATCATAAACCTTTATTCATACTTTTCTGAACCGAGACTTATCATAATCATAATTTTACTCAAATACCTTCACATAACAT